>NC_058084.1:365979455-366248316 GCF_014858855.1 Bufo gargarizans | reverse complement strand
CGGACTAGGGCTGCAACGATTAATCGATGTAATCGATTATATTCGATAACTGGATTCGTTGTCGACGAATCCAGTTATCGAATAATCGCCGATTCGTGCTATTCGGGCGGGCGGGCGGCGCTGCATCTTATTTTACCTTTTTACAATGACGCTCCCGCTCCTGTAACAGCCAGGCAGAGCGGACGGCGGCGTAACGTCACTCAATCACGTGACGCGCCTGCTCCGCCTCCTTCATTCATGAAGTGGGCGGAGCAGGCGCGTCACGTGATTGAGTGACGTTACGCCGCCGTCCGCTCTGCCTGGCTGTTACAGGAGCGGGAGCGTCATTGTAAAAAGGTAAAATAAAGATGCAAGCGCCGGGGCTGTTAGGGGAAGGGGGGGTCTGTGTATAGCACTGCTATGGGGAGGGGGGAGGATCTGTCTATAGCACTGCTATGGGGAGGGGGGAGGGGGGGTCTGTGTATGGCACTGCTATGGGAAGGGGGGTCTGTGCACTGTTATGAGGAAAGGGATCTGTGCACTGTTATGCCCATAACAGTGCACATATCCCCCTCTCCATAACTACGCCGTCCACAGATCCCCCATAATAGTGTCGTCCACAGATCCCCCATAATAGTGTCGTCCACAGATCCCCCATAATAGGCCGTCCACAGATCCCCCATAAACGCCGTCCACAGATCCCCCATAAACGCCGTCCACAGATCCCCCATAAACGTCCGTCCACAGATCCCCCATAAACTGCCGTCCACAGATCCCCCATAAGTGTCGTCCACAGATCCCCCCCATAAGTGTCGTCCACAGATCCCCCCATAAGTGTCGTCCACAGATCCCCCATAAGTGTCGTCCACAGATCCCCCATAAGTGTCGTCCACAGATCCCCCATAAGTGTCGTCCACAGATCCCCCATAAGTGTCGTCCACAGATCCCCCATAAGTGTCGTCCACAGATCCCCCATAAGTGTCGTCCACAGATCCCCATAAGTGTCGTCCACAGATCCCCCATAAGTGTCGTCCACAATTTGTTTTAATATGGCCTTTGAACATAATTTTTTCAAGTAAGATCATATAAACCTCTGTTTTGTAATTTTGTCGTTTTTCCCGATTAATCGATTAATCGTAGAAATTAATCGGCAACTAATCGATTATTCAAATAATCGTTAGCTGCAGCCCTAATGCGGACCCATTTTGCGGACGTGTAAATGGACCCTCAAAAGAGGAACTTATTTATTTATTTTTAAATGGCTGAAATATTGTCTTTAACCCTCTAGAGTTCTGTGGCTTTACACAGAGCAGGAATGGGACGTATTTTTATGGAGGCCCAGGATGTGCAGCCTGCGTGCACTGCTCATGTTACCGATTGCATTTTTACGTGATTTGTTTAAGTCGGACATTGTGTCTCAGATATTATTCCTCTCCATGATGGAGAGATTCCACAGCCAGCAGCAGGTCGTGTTTATCTTCTTGGCAAAGCAAGAAATACCATAAGTTTCCTTTCCCTTCCATTAGTTCCTGAGTGACTTTGAAAAACAATCCCACTTGAGGCTCAATGAGACTCGAACCTTCCAAATAGCCTATCTTTCAAGTGGAGTGCTCTTATGCACTCCTGTGTTTAATAGTATTAACTAATGTTAAACACTTGGAGAGCGCTGGATGAGATGTCAAGGATTGGACGCCCTCTTCATTTTCCACTCTTTCCGAAACGCCTGTGAAAAGAGGATTTGTTGATACTGTAGCAGCATGGGAAAAAGAGAGCGGGCTCGATATGGAGCACAGAGGGATCAAGCGTCCTCTCGCAGCATTACGAACAAAGGAGTGGAAAATGTTTAGATTGGCTCCTCTCACGCACAATTAATTGTTATCAGAACGCGATGAGAACAAGGAGGAAAAGTCATAATTGCTTAGCAGGAAATGCAAAGCTCAGTTTAGAGAACAGAAGTGTGAGGGCATGGATTTCATTGACTTGGTCTCTGTGGAAGGCAGTCTGCCCCACAGGAAGGCCTGCATTCCTGTCCTCTCGGTGGAACCTGCCTGAAAGGAATACAGGAGTTATTGGGTAATCAAGGCTTGTCCGCACCTTGGTTAGCAGCATGGTTCAATCGATCTAATGCGAATGGAACCTGTAATCGCGCTGATGAAAAGCACCCCGTTTGAAAGGGGCCTTGACTGGATTTTTTTTTGTTCATTTTCTGTTTACATGTAATGTGTATTGATGTCATTACCTTGCAATACAGCGGCCGTTTTCATACAAGACATTGGAATTATTCTTACGTAAAAGAACAAAAAAATATATATATATATACAAAACTAAAAAAAAACTGTTACGGGAAAATTGCATTCGAATGCTGCCAACTGAAAATATTGATTTTTTTCTGGCACCAGACTTTGAAGATTAAAAATGCCAATACGAAATCCTTTCACTGACCTATGGTTCAGATGAAGTTCACTTGTCATTGACTATTATTGTACCCAAAAAGTGAAAACAATTATACAGATTCTGTATTAAAAACACATACGCAGAAATAGCCTCGTTTCTAATTTGGATTGCTGAAATGATATGTCTGTACTGAGATATAATAGAGTCCGACTGCCAAGCGGTTCAAAGACATTCTGAAAAAGTAGACGGATCCGTGCTCGTTTCTTCCCTGACAATGCTGCTTTGGTGGCAGCAGAAATTGCATGGGCAGCAGGAGCCATACATTGTGCTTAAGCAAATAATGAAACTGTACGTCTCTTTTCATCAGATATACTCAGCGTGCATAGTATGGGGAGAGGTGGAAGCTAGCTAATGCATAGGAAATGCCTTCTGTTAGGCAGATGGGCCACATGAGCCGCAGGTGCCAGACTTACATGTACCCAGTGCCCCGAGCCGCCTTAGAGGAATATACTATTCACTACTTTCCTAATATTAGTGGTCATTAACCAGTAAGCATCAAACCAATTGGTCCATTTCTATAGACTGCTTGTGTCCTCTAAAAAGAAGATATTAAAGGGGTTGTCCTATGATTATGTAAATAATGAAATCAGACATCATACAGCACATGACAATCTATTTCTAACAAAAACTAGAAACCTGCCCTGTACCTCATATGGAACCGAGATCTCCTCATTCATTGCTCTGCTAGACTTATATCAAGCTGGATTCGCTCAAGGGGAGTGTCTTTTCTGCTGCAGCTCAGGGGCGTGTCCAGGCTCGCTATCACAGCTCAGAAGGATGAAACTGAGCATGTGCTCAGTGAGCAGGTCAAAGCAATAAGAAAAGAACAAACAGCAGGTGGCGCTTACAGATACATTTATTGAATAACTCAGTAGCTAACAAAATGTTTAATTTCGTACAAATACAAATAGTATTCAGATCCAGGTGCTGGTTTGAAAACTGCAGAATATTTTTCGTGGGACCACACCTTTAATAGTCTGAAAGACCAAGAAGACGATTCATAAAAGTTGAGTTTTCCCAGGTTTAAGGATTTTTTTTAAATTATTGGTAAGTTAGTAGTACTAATAGCTTATGAGGCCCCATTCACACAACGTTTTTGCTCCGCATCTGATCCAAATTTTTTGAGGAATGGATGCTGCGAACCCATTCATTTAAATGGGTCATCAAAAAAATGCGTACAGCACACCGGGTGCTGTCCACATCCGTCTGTCCGTTCCGCAAAAAAGATTGAATATGTCCTTTTCTTATCCTTTTTGCGGATAGGAATATGCTTTGTTATAATGGATCCTCAAAAAAACGGATGCCAAACGGACGCCATCCGTATTTTTTGTGGACCGTAAAATACATACTGTCGTGCAAATGCACCATAAGATGAGAGTAAAGCCTTGTCACACAGTCAGTGTTTGGTCAGTGATTTCCATCAGTGATTTTGAGCCAAAACCAGATGGGGTTCTAAACACAGAACAGGAGCAGATCTTTCCCTTATACATTATGGGGGTCATTTACGAGCTGATAGACACCAGTTTTCTGTGGTGCAATCTGCGACTTTTCCCCACTCACACAGGTCTAAAAAAGTAGGCGTAAAAAATGTTCTAAATCTATGCCAGCAAGGAAGCCGGCCCCTCTACATAACTTCGGTGGATCCACTGCCAGCACAGGGTTATTAAGGCTGGTGTCTAAAACACCAGTCCTAATAAATGACCCCCTATGTCTGTGTAGGCTCTGATCCTGAGTTTGGCTCACAATCACCGATGGAAGTCACCGACCAAACACTGATGTGTGAATAAGGCTTAGGCCACTTTCACACTTGGGTTCAGATTGAATCCGTCTGAGACGATCCGCTCATATAATGCAGACGGTGGCTCCGTTCAGAACGGATCCGTCTGCATTATATTGTAAAAAAAATTCTAAGTGTGAAAGTAGCCGCAGACGGATCTGTCCAGACTTTACATTGAAAGTCAATGGGGGACGGATCTGTTTTGAAAATTGAGCCATATAGTGTCAAATTCAAACGGATCCGTCCCCATTGACTTCCATTGTAAGTCTGGACGGATCCGTTTGCCTCGCATTAGGGCTGGACGGATGCGTTCGGGGCCGCTTGTGAGAGCCTTTAAACGGAACTCACAAGCGGAGCCCCGAACGCAAGTGTGAAAGTAGCCTTAAGGCAGGCACAGGATGAATCACAATAATGTCACAGGAGCACCAAAAACTGCTCCAGAGGGATACCCCACAGGCTTTAATGAGAGACACAGTTCTTGAAAGTTGCTCAGAGGGCTTTCCAGGACTTTATTGATGACCTAATCATAAGGTAGGGGGGTCCAACTATCGGCAATCAGCCTATTGCAAAGCATGCAGTACACTGGAACCAGACACAGGTCGGTACACCAGGTAGTGGCCGTGCCTGGTTACTGCAGCTCTGTCCCATATACCATAGGTTAAATGGGGGAAAGCAGCAGTAACCAGGTCTGATCACTATACAGTGTAAGGATCTGTGTCTGGTTCCAGTGTGCTGTATGCTTGCAGTTAGCTGAATGGTGGGATCTTCCTGCAGTTTGACCCCCTATCCTAAGGATAGTTCACCAATATTAACCCTTCAACCACCGTGACCCATACGTCACAGTGGTTGAGGTAATGTATGGAGCGGGCTGCTGCAGTGAGCCCGTTCTATTATGCGGCCCATCATGATGGGGAACAACTATCCTGCTGAACCCAGGATTAATCCCTCAGGTGACGCGATCAACGCTGATCACAGCACCTGTGAGGCAAGGCAGTGGGTTGTGGCTCCCTCTGCCTTTGGTTCAAGCCCCTGCAGTGAAATTGCGGGGGCTTAATCGGCTACCATGGCAGCCTGGACGCTTGTGAATTCTGAACTATTAAAATATGTTAAAACTTCCTGTGTGGTGAATGCCATAACAGAAAAAAATGAAAAACACGATTCACCATTTTTTTTTTCACCTCCCACCCCCTCAAAAATTGAATAACAGTGATCAAAAAGTTACACGTACCACAAAATGGTACCAATAAATTAAGTAGTAAGACTCCTATACAAGTTTAGCTGTTTTAGTATTGAGCTGCAGAATATGAACACCATGATGTCAAAACCACAAAAACCTTGGTGGATTTGTGATTTTATTTTATTTTTTTAATTTAACCCCACAAAATAGCCATAAAAAATGATGGCTATTCGAGCAATGCAAAAACTGAAAATGCAAACTAAAACTGGGCTGGGACTTAATGGGTTAAAGTCCCAATCAGTGTAGATTTAAGGCCCCTTGCAGATGAGTGTGTCCGGAACCGAGTAGGTATGCAATTGCAGTCAGTTTTGACTGTGATTGCGTTCCGTTCAGTTTTTATTTGATAAAAAACTGAATGTGGTACCCAGACCCGAACTTCTTCACTGAAGTTCAGGTTTGGGTTCGGTGTTGTGTAGATGTAATTATTTTCCCTTGTAACATGGTCATAAGGGAAAATAATAGCATTATTTAATACAGAATGCTTAGTACAAGGTCAATTGAGGGTTAAAAAATAAATAAAAAATTATCTCACCTCCTCCAATTGATCGCATATCTGCCGGTCTCCTATTCTTTCTTCAGGACCTGTCAGGACCAGGACCGTGGTGATGGACCATGTGATGTGACGTCACCACAGGTCCTTTAGCCGGCAGCTCATGATTAAAGAAGTAAGAAGAGACCGGCAGCTACGCGATCAAGAGGAGGAGGTGAGTTATTTATTTAATTTTTTTTAACCCTCAAATGACCTTCTACTAAGCATTCTGTATTAAAGAATGCTATTATTTTCCCTTGTAACCATGTATAAGGGAAAATAATACAGTGACTAGACTGTCATCTTAGCAACCATGCGCGAAAATCGCACCGCATCCACACTTGCGGATGCTTGCGATTTTCACGCAGCCCCATTCACTTCTATGGTGGAAAACGCACAAATAGAGCATGCTGCGATTTTCCGTGAAAATCACCGCTCATGTGCACAGCCCCATAGAAATGAATGGGTCCGGATTTAGTGCGGGTTTAATCAGTTCACCTCACGCATTGCACCTGCACGGAAATCTCGCCCGTGTGAAAGGGGCCCTAAGATATTTCACATTTTTAAATATCCACCAAAGGGTCTTTCTGAGTTACTTCTGGTGGGTCTGCATCAAGTGTTTCTCCGCACAACTTTCAATACTACAAATCTGCTCTGTGCTTTGGAGTCGGAGAGGTAAACCAGAGTGGCAGATTTATTAACTTTTCAGCCACAAATAACCAGAAAAAGACAGCTATGTATTCATAGTATTACATTACTCAATGGGATATTTGCCTGGAGATCAACTTTAAGGAAATCTAAAGAAAAATGGTAAGCACATACAGAATATATTATCGTAGGTTATATAGGACCGTTTTACATGAAATATATGTATACACTGTGTGCGTGTGCGTGTGTATATATATATATATATATATATATATATATATCCCCAACAAAAATTATATATACAGTACAGACCAAAAGTTTGGACACACCTTCTCATTCAAAGAGTTTTCTTATTTTCATGACTAATGAAAATTGTATATTCACACTGAAGGCATCAAAACTATGAATTAACCGCCTCCGGACCGCCTAATGCAGATGTGCGGTCCGGAGGCGGCAGCGCTGCGCACAACGACGCATATACGCGTCATCTCGCGAGACGCGAGATGACGCGCTATGCGGCCCGCACATGCGCAGTTCGGGCCGGCATTTCGAAGAGGACCATTTCGTCATCAGCTTGCCAGCCAATGATCGCGGCTGGCAAGCTGATGATTTTTCAAAAAAACCAATCACAGCGCCAGATAACAGATCATATTTGTAAATATGATCTGTTATATGGTTGCCCTGCTCCTCTGCTGGTTCTTTTCGTCGGTTGGATCCAGCAGAGGAGCAGGGCTTCACAGTGAGTACACCAACACTACACACTTAGCCCAGATCACCCCCCTGAACCCCAATTAACCCTTTGATCACCCCTTTGTCAATCACTAGTGAAAGGAAAAAGTGATCAGTGTAAACTGTCACTTTTTTTTTCACTGGTATTGACCGTTAGGTTTTAGGTATAGTTTAGGCCCCTTGGTTAGGTAGTTAGCGATCAGTTAGTGCCCAGCCCCACCGCACCGCAGTCCGTTATTCGCTGATTAGCGTATCGCTAATCAGCATTTGTACTTTTATAGTATCTGGAAGTGATCAAAACTGATCACGGTCAGATCTATAATAGTACTAGTGTCACTTTAGTTCGCCCTCCACCCAAAACGCAGTGTTTGCCCGATCAGGCCTGATCGGTCGCCCACACGTGCGTTCACCCACGCCCGCCCCACCACAGTGACAAAACTAATTTCTCGCCCAATTTCCTTGGGGGACACAGAAGACCTTGGGTATAGCTCATCTCCCTAGGAGGCGTGACACTAAGTGAAAACTGTTAAGCCCCTCCTCCATCAGCTATACCCCCAGCCTGGAGAGAGAGACTGCCAGTTTTTGCTTAGTGTCCAAGGAGGCAAGACACTCCCTGCTACTGCAGGGCTGTTTCTCCTTTGTTTAAATTTTGATTTTTACTTTTTTCTTTTCTTTTGTTCCAGATCATCAGGGACAACAGAGACGCACTAGACCTCTCTGTTTCTCCCGGGGTTGAGCTGCGCCAGTGCCGGTCACCCGCACTGCTGCCTCCCCCACAGAAGACAAGGTGGATCAGGGCAGCCCAGCTCCCCTACATCCCGCCAGCGCAAGGGTCGCCCGCACGCCAAGTCCCTCTCCCAGCGTCCTGCCACTACGGTGCCAGTAGCTGAAGGGGCGACCCTGCTGGAATGGACCTGAGGGTGAAGACGACTATGGTGAGAGAGTGGCTTCTCCAGCCCTACGTCCCCCACCCCCCACCCTGGTCTCCTGCGTGCCTGACCCCCCATACTGGGCCTCTGGACCCTTCGGTCACTGCTGGACCTAGGCTGGCCCCTGGGGTGCTGCGGGGTGACATTCTACTCCTGCTCCCTCTCCTCCCTTCTGGCCCTCATGTGACTTTTTAGCAGCAGAATGCTGCGAATAGGCTGCACATCGCCTCCCTTCACTTATCAGCGTCCCTCCTGGGAACGCTGTGCTCGCATCCCCACGGGCACCCGGTCTCAGGGTCCCCCCATCCCTCACCAATGCGCTGCTCTGGAGCGGGGGCCTTTTTCCTAACGGCAGTGCTGCTGGGGTTTTTACTTCCCGGCCTGCTCGGCCGCACCTCCGGCGCTTCTTCCCGGTCTGCTGGGCCGCACCTCCGAGCTGGCCGCACTCCGGCGCTCCTTCCCGGCCCCCGACTGTTCTGGCCTGCGGGGTGGACTCCCGCGGCCGGCATTTGGCTTGAGCACGATGCTCCATCGATTCCGGCCGGCCGTCGGCGACTTCCGGTCGGCCGGGCGCCGCAAATTTTGGCCCAGGCTTCGGGCCTACTGGGCCGCATTCCGGCGCTCCACCCGGGCCCCTGACTTCCGGTCCGCGGGGTGGGCTTCCGCGGCCGGTTTGTCTAGGCAGTCAGCTCCGGTGTCCTGTGCGGCCCCGGTCAGCCGGGTGCCGCAGAAAATTTAGGCCCCGGCTTCACGGCCTGCTAGGCCGCAAACTTCCGGCCTCTGTTGGAGGGGGCGGGAACTTCTCCGGGCGCGAATTCTTCCCGCCTGGAGGTTCACTCTCACTGACTGTGTTTCCCGCCCCCAGGGGATCGCGGCGCCGCCTCCTCCTCCCTTCCAGGTTGGTTGGCTTAACCCTTCGGGTACCGGCGGCTCCCGATGGGCCTATATGGCTGGCGCCCCCCCCCCCCCCCCCTCTACTTCTATGCTGGGCACCTGTATGGTGGCACTTCTTTCTGCCTCAGTGAGGCTATTTTTTATTTAGAAATGCATAACATGGTTAACCAATGGATTTCTTGTGCGCTGCGCAGGACGCTGCAGCCTTATCTCGGTAGCGCCGCCTGTATGCGTGCTCCTTCCACGAGCGGCATGGTGTCGCACTCCCCGGCTGGTGCATGTTTCCCTTCTAAGTGGTTCTTGCCCTCTCCGGGATACAGCGCTGGCCAAGTGCATGCGCTCTCTTTTTTTCTGTAGGCAGAGTTCGTCACCCTCCAGCTATGGTAACTGCCATGTGCAGACAACCCCTTCCTAGGCGGGATACTGCACTCCTCGGGCTGCAGGCTTGCCTGGTGCATGACCCCCCGCTTAGGTGGAATACTGCACTCTCACCGAATACGGTGTTGGCCATGTGCACGAGAACGCTGCACTCATTGGATTCGCTGCAGGCCATGTGCACAACCCCCTTCCATAGGCGGAATGCTGCACTCATTGGATTCGTTGCCGGTCTTGTGCATGTCCTCCTTCCATAGGTGGAATCTGCACTCTCACCAGATACGGTGTTAGTCTGGTGCACGACCCCCTCCCATAGGGGAACGCTGCACTTTCACTGGATTCACTGCCGGCCATGTGCGTGATTCCTTTCCATAGGCGTTACGCTGCACTCACTGGATTTGATACCGGCCATGTGCATGACCCCCTTCCATAGGCGGAATGCTGCACTCTCTGGATTCGCTGCCGGTTTTGTGCATGACCCCCTTCCATAGGCGGAATGCTGCACTCACTGGATTCGCTGCCGGTCTTGTGCATGACCCCCTTCCTTTAGGCGGAATACTGCACTTCATTGGTTATGGTGCTGGGCAGCCGGCCATGTGCATAACCCCCTTCCATAGGCGGTATGCTGCATTCTCATTGGATTCGCTGCCGGCCTTGGGCATGCCTTCTTCCCTCAAGCGCCATGCATACACCCTCACTGACTGGGGTCGTTTTCTCGCTGGTAAGTTGCTGGCCGCGTGCATGACCCCCTTCCATGGTGGGATGCTTGCAACTCACTAAATCCACTGCCGGCCATATACATGTTCCCCCTTCCGTGGGCGGTGTACGGCACTTTTACTGGATTCGCTGCCGGCCGTGGGCATGTCTCCTTTCCTCAGGCAACATACACACACTCTCACTGACTGTGTTTGTTCTCTCGCCAGTGTGCTGCTGGCCAGGTGCCTGACCCCCATCCATGGCGGGGTGCTCGCATTCTCCCTGGTTGCAATACTGGCCATGGGCATGGCTCCCCCTTCTGGGCAGCATACTGCACTCTCACCAGATACGTTGCTGACCTCTAAGATGGGTGGAATGCTTGCACTCCCATTGGATACGGTGCTGGCCTTGTGCGTTACCACCCCTCATTCCAGGGTGGACTTTTTGTACGCTCACAGGGCTCACAACTGTCCTTGTATATGCTGTGCTGGACTAATGTACTTGTCCCCATTCATTGGCGGAGTAGTTGTACTCTCACAAAATTCGGTGTTTGGTGGATTATTGCACACTCACTTAATGCTAGGGTTACCCTGTGCATGTCCCCTTTTCACTGGGTGGACGTCCTGCTGGATGCGGTGTGGCCATGTGCATGGCCCTCTTCTGGGCGGAATATGGTATGTCTTACTTCTCTGAAGTAGGTGCTGGTCTTGGGCATCACCCCCTTGTGGGGCGGGCTTTGCACGCTTGCTGCCCGCAATGTTTGCCAAGTGCATTGCCCTCTCTTCTGGGCGGACTGCTTGCGTTCCGTCGCATGCCATACTAGTCTTGTGTATGTCCCCCCTTCCGGTTGCACTTTGCCCTTCCGTGGATTCTGTGGGACTCTGTGGCTGGCCCTCCTTGCTGTATGACTATTTCGCAGTGGGCGGACGCTCTTCTGCACTCTGTGCGTTGTTGGGCCGTGTATGCCTTCTCCTTCCGTAGGTGGGTTGGCTTTCTCACTGCTTATGGGGCTGCTTGTACGTATGCCTCCATTCTTCCTGCGACTTGACGTTTTTCTCTTGGGATACGGTGATTGCCGCCGGCCTGGAACTCTTCTCTGAAGAGATCTTTCTGTTCACCTGGCCTGGACGGGCTCTATTGCTCTCTACTGCAGCGAGCTGGGTGGTATCCATTCTCTGTTCGGAGGGTATATTGGTGTTTCCGTTGTGACGGTATCCACCATATTCGTTGGCCCTTCCGCCTGGGGAGTGTTTGTGGTTCCTAGATGCGTACCCATTAGTTACCCTGTGGCATTGCTTCCCAGCGCAAGCGGTCACATGGTCGAGAGTGCTGTCTCCAGCGTCCCTCGCAGTCTACGTTGGCTCTGGCGGGATTACGGTTCCCTCGCCTGTTGCCATTCCTCCTCTTGGATGCGTTTTGGTTTGAGTCCTTCCTGTTGGCACCCTCCGTGCTTCAGTTTGTTTTGCTACCAGGTTCTAGCCGCTCTTTTCGAGCAGGTCGCCCAACTTCTCTTGGTTGCTCGATTACCCAGGTCTCAGGGACCTCCACTTTCGATTCGTTAGGGTATTCGCCTTCTGCGAATTGGTGAGCCGGACATCTCGGAGTAGCGGAGTTCTGCCTTTGAGCGGTCCTGTGGCTTCCCTGTTGCCCACTCCTCCTTGCGGTTGGGGGGTGTCATCCGTCTTCTCGGCTATTTTTTCTCTCGACGGCTCTGTTTTGGCTTCTCCTGGGTCAGTTTTACTCCGATGTGGCTTCTGCCCCGGCCAGGCTTCAGGGGCTGTTCCTTCACTGCCCTCCCCCCTGGGGAGACTATGGTTGTTCATATGGATGGTCCCGGTGTTCCTTATGACCTCGTACTGTCTCCATTGTTCACACTGGCTGTACTAGCTGTGTGCCTATTACCGGGTTTGCCGCATTCTGTCCTCCCGCTGGGTGCAGATTACTTTTACCATTCTGGGTGATGGTCCTGCTTGGACTTTACCTTCTCGGTAACCTGGCGGGCCTACTTTCTTCTGTCAAGATTGCCCTTCAAGCCCCCACACCGGGACTGTAGAACACCTTCCTGTGGTGGCTGCAACGACAAGGGCTTTAGCCTGACTTGTCCTGGAGTCTGTTGGAAACTGGCCGGGTCCCTTTCGGTTCCTTCCGTTTGTCCATCTGCTCCCCCACTCCGCGTGGATTCGGGACGGCGTTGCTCGGGGGCCGACGGGACCAGTTTTCCCAACCTTTTTGCCCGTGTCACTGATTTGCGCTTACTCGCATTGGATTTCCTCCCGTCTGCCCTGACGAGTCCAGCGAGCACACTAGTGTTCGCTCCCGGCCGTGCTTCGTCCAGGTTCTGTTGTCTGACTTAGGGTCTTCCCTGGGGTTCTTTAGGAAGCTGGGCATTCACCCAATTCTGCCTTTCTCTTCCCGTGATTCGGTCTTCTCCAGTCTGGCCTGGACCTGCGACTGGGACTCTGTTACTTGAAGTGTCTGCAGTTTTTTTGCTTGGACATCTGACTCTTGTCGACGCTCGGTCTCTTGTTTCCAGGAGGTCCGCGCCAAGGTTAACGGCTCCTGGGTGCTTTCCTCCGCTTTAACCAAATGGCTATTGCTGTGGTTACTGCTCAAGGGCAGGGTTCTGTTTTTTTGGTGTCACCGTTCATTTCACCAGAGCGGTTGGTGCCTCCGGGGCCAGAGGCATTGGACTTCAGCCATGTCATTGTGCAGGGTGGCCACGGTCTTCCTTGCACTCTCTTACCAGGTTCTCCTGAGTGCGTACTCTGGCTTCGGCGGCGGCTGCTGCCTTGGGCCGCCTGGTTTTTGCAGGTGGCGTTTCCTTGCTGCCTTCGGGTGCTTCGCCTTGGTGCTGTGGTCCCTCCCCTCTTGGACTGCTTTTGAACGTCCCAAGGTCTTCTGTGTCCCCCAAGGAAATTGGGCGAGAAAACGAGATTTTTGTATAACTTACCAGTAAAATCTCTTTCTCGCTCTTTCCTTGGGGGACACAGCACCCACCCATTCATTGGTTTTTTTCTACACGGTTTCCGAGTTTTGTTTACCCGTTGGGTAGTTGGCTTGTTGTTTCCACTTGTTGGACTTTGCCTTTTCTCACTACTTGGACACGCAACTGGCAGTCTCTCTCTCCAGGCTGGGGGTATAGCTGATGGAGGAGGGGCTTAACAGTTTTCACTTAGTGTCACGCCTCCTAGGGAGATGAGCTATACCCAAGGTCTTCTGTGTCCCCCAAGGAAAGAGCGAGAAAGAGATTTTACTGGTAAGTTATACAAAAATCTCGTTTTTTTTTGTGATCACTGCACAATCACTTTACACGCACTGCGGCGATAAAAAATCAGTTTTGATATTTTTTATCAACCGCAGCGGCCTCCGGTACTTCGCTAGCCTCCCCTTTGTAAGACAGGCTTGCTTTTTTTTTTCTTGGGTAGTCTCAGGGAATACCCCTAAATTTAGTTGCCCAAATGTCAAACAGGGGGTATTCCTCTGAAGAGGCCTACAGGCTTCTGACCCAGTCGGGATGAGGAGTGGGAACCCTCATCTGATGAATCCAGCGGGTCAGAATACAAACCTGTAGAAAGCAGTGGCTCTCTGACCCAAAGTTCGGACGAGGAGGCTGAGGTCCCTGATACCACCAGGCGTACCCGGCCCCGTGTCGCTAGACCACAGGTTGCGCAGGATCCGCTTCAAGAGCAGCAGAGTGGGGCTGGTGCTGTCGGATTACGTGGTGAGGCATACACCAGCAGCCCAGCCCTCCCTGGATCTAGTACCAGCACTGCCGTACAACCTGGTGAAGTAGCGAGCACCAGAAGGGCAGTTGAAGCTGGTACGGTGGCACGTGCAGTAGTGACCCCGTCGCAGCCACCGCAAAGACGTGCCCGTAGAGCCCCTAGAATCACAGAGGTGCTGGCAAACCCTGATTGGCAGTCCCCAACTTCAGCCACACCTGTAGTTTTCCCTTTCACCGCCCAGTCTGGAGTTCGGGTTGAGACAGCTCAGATCGGTTCGGCCCTGGGATTTTTTGAGCTGTTCTTGACTGCGGAGCTCTTAGACATAGTTGTGGCCGAAACAAACAGGTATGCCACACAATTTATCACCGCTCACCCGGGAAGCTTTTATGCCCAGCCTTTCCGGTGGAAACCAGCCCAAGTTTCCGAAATTAAAACTTTTCTGGGCCTCCTCCTCAACATGGGCCTGACAAAAAAGCATGAATTGCAGTCATATTGGTCCACGAACCCGATTCATCACATGCCCATGTTCTCTGCTGCTATGTCCAGGGCACGTTTTGAGGCCATCCTGCGTTTCCTGCACTTTAGTGACAACACCGCCTCCCGTCCCAGAGGCCACCCTGCTTTTGACCGGCTCCACAAAATTCGGCCCCTCATAGACCATTTCAACCAGAAATTTGCAGATTTGTATACCCCAGAGCAAAACATCTGCGTAGACGAGTCCCTGATACATTTTACCGGGCGCCTTGGCTTCAAACAATACATCCCAAGCAAGCGCGCCCGGTATGGGGTCAAATTGTATAAGCTCTGTGAAAGGGCCACAGGCTATACCCACAAATTTCGGATCTATGAGGGAAAAGATCAGACCCTGGAGCCGGTCGGTTGCCCTGACTACCTGGGGAGCAGTGGGAAGACAGTTTGGGACTTGGTGTCACCCTTATTCGGCAAGGGGTACCATCTTTATGTGGACAATTTTTACACAAGTGTGGCCCTCTTTAGGCATTTGTTTCTAGAACGGATTGGCGCCTGTGGTACCGCGCGAACTAGTCGCGCGGGCTTCCCCCAACGGCTCGTTACCACCCGTCTTGCAAGGGGGCAGAGGGCCGCACTGTGTAACGAAGAACTGCTCGCGGTGAAATGGAGAGACAAGCGTGACGTTTACATGCTCTCCTCCATTCACGCAGACACGACAATACAAATTGAGCGAGCAACCCGTGTCATTGAAAAGCCCCTCTCAGTCCACGACTATAACCTTCACATGGGAGGGGTGGACTTCAATGACCAGATGTTGTCTCCGTATTTAGTTTGCCGCAGAACCAGACGCTGGTATAAGAAGGTGTCTGTATATTTAATTCAATTGGCTCTGTACAATAGTTTTGTTCTCTACAGTAAGGCTGGGAGAACTGGATCCTTCCTCAAATTTCAGGAAGAGATCATCGAGAACCTCCTGTACCCAGGAGGTTCCGTGGCCCCATCCACCAGTGTAGTTAGCCGTCTACACGAGCAACATTTCCCCAATGTCGTTCCTGGTACCTCAACCCAACCGTCACCCCGAAAAAGATGTTGTGTCTGTAGCAGGAGTGGAATAAGGCGTGACACCCGCTATTTCTGTCCTGACTGTCCTGACCACCCTGCCCTATGCTTTGGAGAGTGTTTCCGGAAGTACCACTCACAGGTACACTATTAGCATAGGGATCATCTCACCAGGACAGGCACACAGGGCTATTAGGGCCCATTCACTCACTGCTGCTGCAAACGTCTCCTTTCACATGGGACAAAGTGCATAACGCACTTCGCCACATCTTTGGGCGATTTGCGCTTTGCACATTGACCCATGGGGAAGGAGAGGTTTGTTCTATAAAGGTAAAAAACATAAAAAAAATAAACACCAGTAAGCAAAAAGGTTAGTGTTCAGTTAAAAAAGTTAAAGTTTATATGTTCTGTTGCAAAGTTAATAAAATTATTGCGTTGCGGCCTGGTTTTTTTTTTTTTTTTGTTTTTTTACCTTCCAGGTGGACCAACCGATCGATTAGCTGCAGCACTGATGTGCATTCTGACAGAAGCATTGCGCTGCTGTCAGATTACACGCAAGTCGGTGTATGCTGGCGCTGCAAGACGAGATTTTCTCCTCTGCAGTAACAGATACGTTTGCCGAGGCATACGAGCTGAGGAGGAGGCGGCGTTCCTATGCTTTGGCAAACACTTTGTATATATATAAAAAAAAATAAAAATCCCGGCAATGATTTATTCATCCACATCGATTGATGTGAATGGAGAAATCTGGTTTGCCAGGGCATACGAGCTAAGTGGGTATGGATGTAGGGCGGAGCTCCTATGTCCTGGCAGACGCCTTTCCCCTCCATTTTTTTTTTTTGGCAGAGATTTTTTCATCCACATTGATCGATGCGAATGAAGAAATCTGTGCCGTTCATTTTTTTCTTTCAGCCCAGAGGCTGAACGGAAAAAAATATCTCATTACCTGTATGCTCAATATAAGGAGAATAGCAGAAACTCCTAATGCTGGCCATACATGTAATGATTGCGGAGACCCTCAAATGCCAGGGCAGTACAAACACCCCACAACTGACCCCATTTTGGAAAGAAGACACCCCAAGGTATTTGCTGAGGGGCATATTGAGTCCATGAAAGATTTAAATTTTTGTCCTAAGTTAGCGGAAAGTGAGACTTTGTGAGAAAAAAATAAATAAATCAATTTCCGCTAACTTAAAAAAAAAATTTCTATGAACTTTCCAGGCCCCTCATTAGATACCTTTGGGGTGTCTTCTTTCCAAAGTGGGGTCACATGTGGGTATTTATACTGCCCTGGCTTTTTAGGGGCCCTAAAGCGCTAGAAGAAGTCTGGGATCCAAATGTCTAAAAATGCCCTCCTAAAGGAATTTGGGCACCTTTGCGCCATCTAGGCTGCAAAGAAGTGTCACACATGTGGTCTCGCCGTACTCAGGAGAAGTTGGGGAATGTGTTTTGGGGTCATTTTACATATACCCATGCTGGGTGAGAGAAATATCTTGGCAAAGACAAACTTTTTCCCATTTTTTATACAAAGTTGGCATTTGCCAAGATATTTTTCTCACCCAGCATGGGTATATGTAAAATGACACCCCAAAACACATTGCCCCAACTTCTCCTGAGTACGGCGATACCAGATGTGTCTCACCTTTTTGCTGCCAAGGTGGGCAAAGGGGCACATATTCCAAAAGTGCACCTTTCGGATTTCGCAGGCCATTTTTTACACATTTTGATTGCAAGGTACTTCTCACACATTTGGGCCCCTAAATTGCCAGGGCAGTATAACTACGCCACAAGTGACCCCATTTTGGAAGAAGACACCCCAAGGTATTCCGTGAGGGGCATGGCGAGTTCCTAGAATTTTTTATTTTTTGTCGCAAGTTAGTGGAATATGAGACTTTGTAAGGAAAAAAGAGAAAAAAAAAAAATCATCATTTTCCGCTAACTTGTGACAAAAAAAGAAAAAATTCTAGGAAATCGCAGTGCCCCTCACGGAATACCTTGGGGTGTCTTCTTTCCAAAATGGGGTCACTTGTGGCGTAGTTATACTGCCCTGGCAATTTAGGGGCCCAAATGTGTGAGAAGTACCTTGCAATCAAAATGTGTAAAAAATGGCCTGCGAAATCCTGAAAGGTGCACTTTGGAATATGTGCCCCTTTGCCCACCTTGGCAGCAAAAAAGTGTGACACATCTGGTATCGCCGTACTCAGGAGAAGTTGGGGAATGTGTTTTGGGGTGTCATTTTACATATACCCATGCTGGGTGAAAAAAATATCTTGGTCAAATGCCAACTTTGTATAAAAAAATGGGAAAAGTTGTCTTTTGCCAAGATATTTCTCTCACCCAGCATGGGTATATGTAAAATGACACCCCAAAACACATTCCCCAACTTCTCCTGAGTACGGCGATACCAGATGTGTGACACTTTTTTGTATGCCAAGGTGGGCAAAGGGGCACATATTCCAAAGTGCACCTTTCGGATTTCACCGGTCATTTTTTACAGATTTTGATTGCAAAGTACTTCTCACACATATGGGCCCCTAAATTGCCAGGGCAGTATAACTACGCCACAAGTGACCCCATTTTGGAAAGAAGACACCCCAAGGTATTCCGTGAGGGGCATGGCGAGTTCCTAGAATTTTTTATTTTTTGTCGCAAGTTAGTGGAATATGAGACTTTGTAAGAAAAAATAAAAATAAATCATCATCATTTTCCGCTAACTTGTGACAAAAAATAAAAAGTTCTATGAACTCACTATGCCCATCAGCGAATACCTTAGGGTGTCTACTTTCCGAAATGGGGTCATTTGTGGGGTTTTTCTACTGTTTGGGCATTGTAGAACCTCAGGAATCATGACAGGTGCTCAGAAAATCAGAGCTGTTTCAAAAAGCGGAAATTCCATTTTGTACCATAGTGTGTAAACGCTATAACTTTTGCCAAACATTTTTTTTTTTATCAAAGACATGTAGAACAATAAATTTGGCGAAAAATGTATATATGGATGTCGTTTTTTTTTGCAAAATTTTACAGCTGAAAGTGAAAATGTCATTTTTTGCAAAAAAATTGTTACATTTTGATTAATAACAAAAAAAGTAAAAAATGTCAGCAGCAATAAAATACCACCAAATGAAAGCTCTATTAGTGAGAAGAAAAGGAGGTAAAATTCATTGGGTGGTAAGTTGCATGACCGAGCGATAAACGGTGAAAGGAGTGTAGTGCCGAAGTGTAAAAAGTACTCTGGTCATGAAGGGGGTTTCAGCTAGCGGGCTGAAGTGGTTAACACATGTGGAATTATATACATAACAAAAAAGTGTGAAACAACTGAAAATATGTCATATTCTAGGTTCTTCAAAGTAGCCACCTTTTGCTTTGATTACTGCTTTGCACACTCTTGGCATTCTCTTGATGAGCTTCAAGAGGTAGTCACCTGAAATGGTCTTCCAACAGTCTTGAAGGAGTTCCCAGAGATGCTTAGCACTTGTTGGCCCTTTTGCCTTCACTCTGCGGTCCAGCTCACCCCAAACCATCTCGATTGGGTTCAGGTCCGGTGACTGTGGAGGCCAGGTCATCTGGCGCAGCACCCCATCACTCTCCTTCATGGTCAAATAGCCCTTACACAGCCTGGAGGTGTGTTTGGGGTCATTGTCCTGTTGAAAAATAAATGATGGTCCAACTAAACTGCAAACCGGATAGGAATAGCATGCCGCTGCAAGATGCTGTGGTAGCCATGCTGGTTCAGTATGCCTTCAATTTTGAATAAATCCCCAACAGTGTCACCAGCAAAGCACCCCCACACCATCACACCTCCTCCTCCATGCTTCACGGTGGGAACCAGGCATGTAGAGTCCATCCGTTCACCTTTTCTGCGTCGCACAAAGACACGGTGGTTGGAACCAAAGATCTCAAATTTGGACTCATCAGACCAAAGCACAGATTTCCACTGGTCTAATGTCCATTCCTTGTGTTCTTTAGCCCAAACAAGTCTCTTCTGCTTGTTGCCTGTCCTTAGCAGTGGTTTCCTAGCAGATATTCTACCATGAAGGCCTGATTCACACAGTCTCCTCTTAACAGTTGTTCTAGAGATGTGTCTGCTGCTAGAACTCTGTGTGGCATTGACCTGGTCTCTAATCTGAGCTGCTGTTAACCTGCGATTTCTGAGGCTGGTGACTCGGATGAACTTATCCTCCGCAGCAGAGGTGACTCTTGGTCTTCCTTTCCTGGGGCGGTCCGCATGTGAGCCAGTTTCTTTGTAGCGCTTGATGGTTTTTGTGACTGCACTTGGGGACACTTTCAAAGTTTTCCCAATTTTTCGGACTGACTGACCTTCATTTCTTAAAGTAATGATGGCCACTCGTTTTTCTTTACTTAGCTGCTTTTTTCTTGCCATAATACAAATTCTAACAGTCTATTCAGTAGGACTATCAGCTGTGTATCCACCTGACTTCTCCACAACGCAACTGATGGTCCCAACCCCATTTATAAGGCAAGAAATCCCACTTATTAAACCTGACAGGGCACACCTGTGAAGTGAAAACCATTTCAGGTGACTACCTCTTGAAGCTCATCAAGAGAATGCCAAGAGTGTGCAAAGCAGTAATCAAAGCAAAAGGTGGCTACTTTGAAGAACCTAGAATATGACATATTTTCAGTTGTTTCACACTTTTTTGTTATGTATATAATTCCACATGTGTTAATTCATAGTTTTGATGCCTTCAGTGTGAATCTACAATTTTCATAGTCATGAAAATAAAGAAACTCTTTGAATGAGAAGGTGTGTCCAAACTTTTGGTCTGTACTGTATATTATATATATATATATATATATATATATATATATAGACGAAAACAGACAGCAACTCCAAGTAGTACAAAAAATAATAATTTATTGGGCCACAGTGGCACAGAGGCGACGTTTCGGCTCAAAATCCAGAGCCTTTCTCAAGCATCAACATACAAAGGTGAGTGCACATATAAATAGGTGTACACAATTATAACATTACAATCAATTAGGTTTCACAATTAATATCAAAGTAACAAATACATCAATAAATAGTGTTATAAAGAATAATAGCATACAGAGATGAATCTAATAATCCATAATAGTGGATGTGATTCATAATAAATACATGGAAAGAAGTATAATTCATAGTGTAAACATAAGTGGCTCCAATGTAAATCATCTGTTTCACATCTTCTTTAATAAACTATAATTAAAAATAAGGAGGTGCCAGAGAGATAAGGGTGACGTACCACAGAGTTCGCTTGTATCCACATCCTGATAATGGCCACACTTGGCGTCTAGCTGAATGAAGTGCGCAGGTGCCAGTATCCGTCCCTACAGAATCGCGTCATGTTACGTCCTGCTGCGGCGCGCCCGCATCATACCTTACGTCATCAACTGCACGCCACTAGCTCAACATCAGTGCGCATGCTCAAGGCATTCTATGCCACGCCATATTTGGTTCTGGACGGGTTGCCCATAGTTCCTGAATCTATATTTGGGATGGCTACCAGGAGGCAAGAATAGGAGAACCATAACCCTCTGTCAGGGGATCATGGTAATCCCATGTTGGGCATGCTTTATGGTCCCGACCGACACCCCAGTATCGGTCGCGTACCAAGTGCCGCCTCTATCTCGTCACCCATAGCCACTCAATAAGGGTTCTCCTTGGTGTTACATATTCATAAAAGAAACAGGTATATACAGTATGTCGAAACATAATCCGACACCAACACGCAATCCAATCCAGATCAGCCCAAAAATGTGGATATCATTGGACGTGGGATACAGCACACTTCCATGTGGAAAAACGGCACCCAAACTTCATGGCTCCTTTTTCTCTATGTTCATTAATCATCTGCAATATAATGACAATGACAATTAATAATGTTCAATTGAGAAAGAACAAATTCAAGTTAAATCTCATGATGACCTTTGTATAGGATCGCCACCTACAGTCAGGTGAAAGACATAACGTTATATGTCGTTATATGTCTTTCATCTGACTGTAGGTGGCGATCCTATACAAAGGTCATCATGAGATTTAACTTGAATTTGTTCTTTCTCAATTGAACATTATTAATTGTCATTGTCATTATATTGCAGATGATTAATGAACATAGAGAAAAAGGAGCCATGAAGTTTGGGTGCCGTTTTTCCACATGGAAGTGTGCTGTATCCCACGTCCAATGATATCCACATTTTTGGGCTGATCTGGATTGGATTGCGTGTTGGTGTCGGATTATGTTCCGACATACTGTATATACCTGTTTCTTTTATGAATATGTAACACCAAGGAGAACCCTTATTGAGTGGCTATGGGTGACGAGATAGAGGCGGCACTTGGTACGCGACCGATACTGGGGTGTCGGTCGGGACCATAAAGCATGCCCAACATGGGATTACCATGATCCCCTGACAGAGGGTTATGGTTCTCCTATTCTTGCCTCCTGGTAGCCATCCCAAATATAGATTCAGGAACTATGGGCAACCCGTCCAGAACCAAATATGGCGTGGCATAGAACGCCTTGAGCATGCGCACTGATGTTGAGCTAGTGGCGTGCAGTTGATGACGTAAGGTATGATGCGGGCGCGCCGCAGCAGGACGTAACATGACGCGATTCTGTAGGGACGGATACTGGCGCCTGCGCACTTCATTCAGCTAGACGCCAAGTGTGGCCATTATCAGGATGTGGATACAAGCGAACTCTGTGGTACGTCACCCCTATCTCTCTGGCACCTCCTTGTTTTTAATTATAGTTTATTAAAGAAGATGTGAAACAGATGATTTACATTGGAGCCACTTATGTTTACACTATGAATTATACTTCTTTCCATGTATTTATTATGAATCACATCCACTATTATGTATTATTAGATTCATCTCTGTATGCTATTATTCTTTATAACACTATTTATTGATGTATTTGTTACTTTGATATTAATTGTGAAACCTAATTGATTATAATGTTATAATTGTGTACACCTATTTATATGTGCACTCACCTTTGTATGTTGATGCTTGAGAAAGGCTCTGGATTTTGAGCCGAAACGTCGCCTCTGTGCCACTGTGGCCCAATAAATTATTATTTTTTGTACTACTTGGAGTTGCTGTCCGTTTTCGTCTATATATATATATATATATATATATATATATATATATACAGTACAGACCAAAAGTTTGGACACACCTTCTCATTCAAAGAGTTTCCTTTATTTTCATGACTATGAAAATTGTAGATTCACACTGAAGGCATCAAAACTATGAATTAACACATGTGGAATTATATACATAACAAAAAAGTGTGAAACAACTGAAAATGTGTTGTATTCTAGGTTCTTCAAAGTAGCCACCTTTTGCTTTGATTACTGCTTTGCACACTCTTGGCATTCCCTTGATGAGCTTCAAGAGGTAGTCACCTGAAATGGTTTTCACTTCACAGGTGTGCCCTGTCAGGTTTAATAAGTGGGATTTCTTGCCATATAAATGGGGTTGGGACCATCAGTTGCATTGTGGAGAAGTCAGGTGGATACACAGCTGATAGTCCTACTGAATAGACTGTTAGAATTTGTATTATGGCAAGAAAAAAGCAGCTAAGTAAAGAAAAACAAGTGGCTATCATTACTTTAAGAAATGAAGATCAGTCAGTCCGAAAAATTGGGAAAACTTTGAAGGTGTCCCCAAGTGCAGTCACAAAAACCATCAAGCGCTACAAAGAAACTGGCTCACATGCGGACCGCCCCAGGAAAGGAAGACCAAGAGTCACCTCTGCTGCGGAGGATAAGTTCATCCGAGTCACCAGCCTCAGAAATCGCAGGTTAACAGCAGCTCAGATTAGAGACCAGGTCAATGCCACACAGAGTTCTAGCAGCAGACACATCTCTAGAAGAACTGTTAAGAGGAGACTGTGTGAATCAGGCCTTCATGGTAGAATATCTGCTAGGAAACCACTGCTAAGGACAGGCAACAAGCAGAAGAGACTTGTTTGGGCTAAAGAACACAAGGAATTGACATTAGACCAGTGGTTATTTGTGCTTTGGTCTGATGAGTCTAAATTTGAGATCTTTGGTTCCAACCACCGTGTCTTTGTGCGACGCAGAAAAGGTGAACGGATGGACTCTACATGCCTGGTTCCCACCGTGAAGCATGGAGGAGGAGGTGCGATGGTGTGGGGGTGCTTTGCTGGTGACACTGTTGGGGATTTATTCAAAATTGAAGGCATACTGAACAAGCATGGCTACCACAGCATCTTGCAGCGGCATGCTATTCTATCCGGTTTCAGTTTAGTTGGACCATCATTTATTTTTCAATAGGACAATGACCCCAAACACACCTCCAGGCTGTGTAAGGGCTATTTGACCATGAAGGAGAGTGATGGGGTGCTGCGCCAGATGACCTGGCCTCCACAGTCACCGGACCGGAACCCAATCGAGATGGTTTGGGGTGAGCTGGACCGCAGAGTGAAGGCAAAAGGGCCAACAAGTGCTAAGCATCTCTGGGAACACCTTCAAGACTGTTGGAAGACCATTTCAGGTGACTACCTCTTGAAGCTCATCAAGAGAATGCCAAGAGTGTGCAAAGCAGTAATCAAACAAAAGTTGGCTACTTTGAAGAACCTAGAATATGAATATATTTTCAGTTGTTTCACACTTTTTTGTTACGTATATAATTCCACATGTGTTAACCACTTCAGCCCCGCTAGCTGAAACCCCCTTCATGACCAGAGTACTTTTTACACTTCGGCACTACACTCCTTTCACCGTTTATCGCTCGGTCATGCAACTTACCACCCAAATGAATTTTACCTCCTTTTCTTCTCACTAATAGAGCTTTCATTTGGTGGTATTTTATTGCTGCTGACATTTTTACTTTTTTTGTTATTAATCAAAATGTAACAATTTTTTTGCAAAAAAATGACATTTTTCACTTTCAGCTGTAAAATTTTGCAAAAAAAACGACATCCATATATACATTTTTCGCCAAATTTATTGTTCTACATGTCTTTGATAAAAAAAAAATGTTTGGGCAAAAGTTATAGCGTTTACACACTATGGTACAAAAATGTGAATTTCCGCTTTTTGAAACAGCTCTGATTTTCTGAGCACCTGTCATGATTCCTGAGGTTCTACAATGCCCAAACAGTAGAAAAACCCCACAAATGACCCCATTTCGGAAAGTAGACACCCTAAGGTATTCGCTGATGGGCATAGTGAGTTCATAGAACTTTTTATTTTTTGTCACAAGTTAGCGGAAAATGATGATGATTTATTTTTATTTTTTATTACAAAGTCTCATATTCCACTAACTTGCGACAAAAAATAAAAAATTCTAGGAACTCGCCATGCCCCTCACGGAATACCTTGGGGTGTCTTCTTTCCAAAATGGGGTCACTTGTGGCGTAGTTATACTGCCCTGGCAATTTAGGGGCCCATATGTGTGCGAAGTACTTTGCAATCAAAATCTGTAAAAAATGACCGGTGAAATCCGAAAGGTGCACTTTGGAATATGTGCCCCTTTGCCCACCTTGGCATACAAAAAAGTGTCACACATCTGGTATCGCCGTACTCAGGAGAAGTTGGGGAATGTGTTTTGGGGTGTCATTTTACATATACCCATGCTGGGTGAGAGAAATATCTTGGCAAAATACAACTTTTCCCATTTTTTTATACAAAGTTGGCATTTGACCAAGATATTTTTTTCACCCAGCATGGGTATATGTAAAATGACACCCCAAAACACATTCCCCAACTTCTCCTGAGAACGGCGATACCAGATGTGTCACACTTTTTTGCTGCCAAGGTGGGCAAAGGGGCACATATTCCAAAGTGCACCTTTCAGGTTTCGCAGGCCATTTTTTACACATTTTGATTGCAAGGTACTTCTCACACATTTGGGCCCCTAAATTGCCAGGGCAGTATAACCACGCCACAAGTGACCCCATTTTGGAAAGAAGACACCCCAAGGTATTCAGTGAGGGGCACTGCTATTTCCTAGATTTTTTTCTTTTTTTGTCACAAGTTAGCGGAAAATGATGATTTTTTTTTTTTCTCTTTTTTCCTTACAAAGTCTCATATTCCACTAACTTGCGACAAAAAATAAAAAATTCTAGGAACTCGCCATGCCCCTCACGGAATACCTTGGGGTGTCTTCTTTCCAAAATGGGGTCACTTGTGGCGTAGTTATACTGCCCTGGCAATTTAGGGGCCCAAATGTGTGAGAAGTACCTTGCAATCAAAATGTGTAAAAAATGGCCTGCGAAACCCGAAAGGTGCACTTTGGAATATGTGCCCCTTTGCCCACCTTGGCAGCAAAAAAGTGAGACACATCTGGTATCGCCGTACTCAGGAGAAGTTGGGCAATGTGTTTTGGGGTGTCATTTTACATATACCCATGCTGGGTGAAAAAAATATCTTGGTCAAATGCCAACTTTGTATAAAAAAATGGGAAAAGTTGTCTTTTGCCAAGATATTTCTCTCACCCAGCATGGGTATATGTAAAATGACTCCCCAAAACACATTCCCCAGCTTCTCCTGAGTACGGCGATACCACATGTGTGACACTTCTTTGCAGCCTAGATGCGCAAAGGTGCCCAAATTCCTTTTAGGAGGGCATTTTTAGACATTTGGATCCCAGACTTCTTCTGGCTCTTTAGGGGCCCCTAAAAAGCCAGGGCAGTATAAATACCCCACATGTGACCCCACTTTGGAAAGAAGACACCCCAAAGTATCTAATGAGGGGCCTGGAAAGTTCATAGAAATTTTTTTTTTAAGTTAGCGGAAATTGATTTATTTATTTTTTTCTCACAAAGTCTCACTTTCCGCTAACTTAGGACAAAAATTTAAATCTTTCATGGACTCAATATGCCCCTCAGCAAATACCTTGGGGTGTCTTCTTTCCAAAATGGGGTCAGTTGTGGGGTGTTTGTACTGCCCTGGCATTTGAGGGTCTCCGCAATCATTACATGTATGGCCAGCATTAGGAGTTTCTGCTATTCTCCTTATATTGAGCATACAGGTAATGAGATATTTTTTTCCGTTCAGCCTCTGGGCTGAAAGAAAAAAATGAACGGCACAGATTTCTTCATTCGCATCGATCAATGTGGATGAAAAAATCTCTGCCAAAAAAAAAAAATGGAGGGGAAAGGCGTCTGCCAGGACATAGGAGCTCCGCCCTACATCCATACCCACTTAGCTCGTATGCCCTGGCAAACCAGATTTCTCCATTCACATCAATCGATGTGGATGAATAAATCATTGCCGGGATTTTTTTTTTTTTTTATATATATACAAAGTGTTTGCCAAAGCATAGGAACGCCGCCTCCTCCTCAGCTCGTATGCCTCGGCAAACGTATCTGTTACTGCAGAGGAGAAAATCTCGTCTTGCAGCGCCACATACACCGACTTGCGTGTAATCTGACAGCAGCGCAATGCTTCTGTCAGAATGCACATCAGTGCTGCAGCTAATCGATCGGTTGGTCCACCTGGAAGGTAAAAAAACAAAAACAAAAAAAAAAACCAGGCCGCAACGCAATAATTTTATTAACTTTGCAACAGAACATATAAACTTTAACTTTTTTAACTGAACACTAACCTTTTTGCTTACTGGTGTTTATTTTTTTATTTTTTTACCTTTATAGAACAAACCTCTCCTTCCCCATGGGTCAATGTGCAAAGCGCAAATCGCCCAAAGATGTGGCGAAGTGCGTTATGCACTTTGTCCCATGTGAAAGGAGACGTTTGCAGCAGCAGTGAGTGAATGGGCCCTAATAGCCCTGTGTGCCTGTCCTGGTGAGATGATCCCTATGCTAATAGTGTACCTGTGAGTGGTACTTCCGGAAACACTCTCCAAAGCATAGGGCAGGGTGGTCAGGACAGTCAGGACAGAAATAGCGGGTGTCACGCCTTATTCCACTCCTGCTACAGACACAACATCTTTTTCGGGGTGACGGTTGGGTTGAGGTACCAGGAACGACATTGGGGAAATGTTGCTCGTGTAGACGGCTAACTACACTGGTGGATGGGGCCACGGAACCTCCTGGGTACAGGAGGTTCTCGATGATCTCTTCCTGAAATTTGAGGAAGGATCCAGTTCTCCCAGCCTTACTGTAGAGAACAAAACTATTGTACAGAGCCAATTGAATTAAATATACAGACACCTTCTTATACCAGCGTCTGGTTCTGCGGCAAACTAAATACGGAGACAACATCTGGTCATTGAAGTCCACCCCTCCCATGTGAAGGTTATAGTCGTGGACTGAGAGGGGCTTTTCAATGACACGGGTTGCTCGCTCAATTTGGATTGTCGTGTCTGCGTGAATGGAGGAGAGCATGTAAACGTCACGCTTGTCTCTCCATTTCACCGCGAGCAGTTCTTCGTTACACAGTGCGGCCCTCTGCCCCCTTGCAAGACGGGTGGTAACGAGCCGTTGGGGGAAGCCCGCGCGACTAGTTCGCGCGGTACCACAGGCGCCAATCCGTTCTAGAAACAAATGCCTAAAGAGGGCCACACTTGTGTAAAAATTGTCCACATAAAGATGGTACCCCTTGCCGAATAAGGGTGACACCAAGTCCCAAACTGTCTTCCCACTGCTCCCCAGGTAGTCAGGGCAACCGACCGGCTCCAGGGTCTGATCTTTTCCCTCATAGATCCGAAATTTGTGGGTATAGCCTGTGGCCCTTTCACAGAGCTTATACAATTTGACCCCATACCGGGCGCGCTTGCTTGGGATGTATTGTTTGAAGCCAAGGCGCCCGGTAAAATGTATCAGGGACTCGTCTACGCAGATGTTTTGCTCTGGGGTATACAAATCTGCAAATTTCTGGTTGAAATGGTCTATGAGGGGCCGAATTTTGTGGAGCCGGTCAAAAGCAGGGTGGCCTCTGGGACGGGAGGCGGTGTTGTCACTAAAGTGCAGGAAACGCAGGATGGCCTCAAAACGTGCCCTGGACATAGCAGCAGAGAACATGGGCATGTGATGAATCGGGTTCGTGGACCAATATGACTGCAATTCATGCTTTTTTGTCAGGCCCATGTTGAGGAGGAGGCCCAGAAAAGTTTTAATTTCGGAAACTTGGGCTGGTTTCCACCGGAAAGGCTGGGCATAAAAGCTTCCCGGGTGAGCGGTGATAAATTGTGTGGCATACCTGTTTGTTTCGGCCACAACTATGTCTAAGAGCTCCGCAGTCAAGAACAGCTCAAAAAATCCCAGGGCCGAACCGATCTGAGCTGTCTCAACCCGAACTCCAGACTGGGCGGTGAAAGGGAAAACTACAGGTGCGGCTGAAGTTGGGGACTGCCAATCAGGGTTTGCCAGCACCTCTGGGATTCTAGGGGCTCTACGGGCACGTCTTTGCGGTGGCTGCGACGGGGTCACTACTGCACGTGCCACCGTACCAGCTTCAACTGCCCTTCTGGTGCTCGCTACTTCACCAGGTTGTACGGCAGTGCTGGTACTAGATCCAGGGAGGGCTGGGCTGCTGGTGTATGCCTCACCACGTAATCCGACAGCACCAGCCCCACTCTGCTGCTCTTGAAGCGGATCCTGCGCAACCTGTGGTCTAGCGACACGGGGCCGGGTACGCCTGGTGGTATCAGGGACCTCAGCCTCCTCGTCCGAACTTTGGGTCAGAGAGCCACTGCTTTCTACAGGTTTGTATTCTGACCCGCTGGATTCATCAGATGAGGGTTCCCACTCCTCATCCGACTGGGTCAGAAGCCTGTAGGCCTCTTCAGAGGAATACCCCCTGTTTGACATTTTGGGCAACTAAATTTAGGGGTATTCCCTGAGACTACCCAAGAAAAAAAAAAGCAAGCCTGTCTTACAAAGGGGAGGCTAGCGAAGTACCGGAGGCCGCTGCGGTTGATAAAAAATATCAAAACTGATTTTTTTATCGCCGCAGTGCGTGTAAAGTGATTGTGCAGTGATCAAAAAAAAAAACGAGATTTTTGTATAACTTACCAGTAAAATCTCTTTCTCGCTCTTTCCTTGGGGGACACAGAAGACCTTGGGTATAGCTCATCTCCCTAGGAGGCGTGACACTAAGTGAAAACTGTTAAGCCCCTCCTCCATCAGCTATACCCCCAGCCTGGAGAGAGAGACTGCCAGTTGCGTGTCCAAGTAGTGAGAAAAGGCAAAGTCCAACAAGTGGAAACAACAAGCCAACTACCCAACGGGTAAACAAAACTCGGAAACCGTGTAGAAAAAAACCAATGAATGGGTGGGTGCTGTGTCCCCCAAGGAAAGAGCGAGAAAGAGATTTTACTGGTAAGTTATACAAAAATCTCGTTTTCTCGCCCAATTTCCTTGGGGGACACAGAAGACCTTGGGACGTTCAAAAGCAGTCCAAGAGGGGAGGGACCACAGCACCAAGGCGAAGCACCCGAAGGCAGCAAGGAAACGCCACCTGCAAAAACCAGGCGGCCCAAGGCAGCAGCCGCCGCCGAAGCCAGAGTACGCACTCAGGAGAACCTGGTAAGAGAGTGCAAGGAAGACCGTGGCCACCCTGCACAATGACATGGCTGAAGTCCAATGCCTCTGGCCCCGGAGGCACCAACCGCTCTGGTGAAATGAACGGTGACACCAAAAAAACAGAACCCTGCCCTTGAGCAGTAACCACAGCAATAGCCATTTGGTTAAAGCGGAGGAAAGCACCCAGGAGCCGTTAACCTTGGCGCGGACCTCCTGGAAACAAGAGACCGAGCGTCGACAAGAGTCAGATGTCCAAGCAAAAAAACTGCAGACACTTCAAGTAACAGAGTCCCAGTCGCAGGTCCAGGCCAGACTGGAGAAGACCGAATCACGGGAAGAGAAAGGCAGAATTGGGTGAATGCCCAGCTTCCTAAAGAACCCCAGGGAAGACCCTAAGTCAGACAACAGAACCTGGACGAAGCACGGCCGGGAGCGAACACTAGTGTGCTCGCTGGACTCGTCAGGGCAGACGGGAGGAAATCCAATGCGAGTAAGCGCAAATCAGTGACACGGGCAAAAAGGTTGGGAAAACTGGTCCCGTCGGCCCCCGAGCAACGCCGTCCCGAATCCACGCGGAGTGGGGGAGCAGATGGACAAACGGAAGGAACCGAAAGGGACCCGGCCAGTTTCCAACAGACTCCAGGACAAGTCAGGCTAAAGCCCTTGTCGTTGCAGCCACCACAGGAAGGTGTTCTACAGTCCCGGTGTGGGGGCTTGAAGGGCAATCTTGACAGAAGAAAGTAGGCCCGCCAGGTTACCGAGAAGGTAAAGTCCAAGCAGGACCATCACCCAGAATGGTAAAAGTAATCTGCACCCAGCGGGAGGACAGAATGCGGCAAACCCGGTAATAGGCACACAGCTAGTACAGCCAGTGTGAACAATGGAGACAGTACGAGGTCATAAGGAACACCGGGACCATCCATATGAACAACCATAGTCTCCCCAGGGGGGAGGGCAGTGAAGGAACAGCCCCTGAAGCCTGGCCGGGGCAGAAGCCACATCGGAGTAAAACTGACCCAGGAGAAGCCAAAACAGAGCCGTCGAGAGAAAAAATAGCCGAGAAGACGGATGACACCCCCCAACCGCAAGGAGGAGTGGGCAACAGGGAAGCCACAGGACCGCTCAAAGGCAGAACTCCGCTACTCCGAGATGTCCGGCTCACCAATTCGCAGAAGGCGAATACCCTAACGAATCGAAAGTGGAGGTCCCTGAGACCTGGGTAATCGAGCAACCAAGAGAAGTTGGGCGACCTGCTCGAAAAGAGCGGCTAGAACCTGGTAGCAAAACAAACTGAAGCACGGAGGGTGCCAACAGGAAGGACTCAAACCAAAACGCATCCAAGAGGAGGAATGGCAACAGGCGAGGGAACCGTAATCCCGCCAGAGCCAACGTAGACTGCGAGGGACGCTGGAGACAGCACTCTCGACCATGTGACCGCTTGCGCTGGGAAGCAATGCCACAGGGTAACTAATGGGTACGCATCTAGGAACCACAAACACTCCCCAGGCGGAAGGGCCAACGAATATGGTGGATACCGTCACAACGGAAACACCAATATACCCTCCGAACAGAGAATGGATACCACCCAGCTCGCTGCAGTAGAGAGCAATAGAGCCCGTCCAGGCCAGGTGAACAGAAAGATCTCTTCAGAGAAGAGTTCCAGGCCGGCGGCAATCACCGTATCCCAAGAGAAAAACGTCAAGTCGCAGGAAGAATGGAGGCATACGTACAAGCAGCCCCATAAGCAGTGAGAAAGCCAACCCACCTACGGAAGGAGAAGGCATACACGGCCCAACAACGCACAGAGTGCAGAAGAGCGTCCGCCCACTGCGAAATAGTCATACAGCAAGGAGGGCCAGCCACAGAGTCCCACAGAATCCACGGAAGGGCAAAGTGCAACCGGAAGGGGGGACATACACAAGACTAGTATGGCATGCGACGGAACGCAAGCAGTCCGCCCAGAAGAGAGGGCAATGCACTTGGCAAACATTGCGGGCAGCAAGCGTGCAAAGCCCGCCCCACAAGGGGGTGATGCCCAAGACCAGCACCTACTTCAGAGAAGTAAGACATACCATATTCCGCCCAGAAGAGGGCCATGCACATGGCCACACCGCATCCAGCAGGACGTCCACCCAGTGAAAAGGGGACATGCACAGGGTAACCCTAGCATTAAGTGAGTGTGCAATAATCCACCAAACACCGAATTTTGTGAGAGTACAACTACTCCGCCAATGAATGGGGACAAGTACATTAGTCCAGCACAGCATATACAAGGACAGTTGTGAGCCCTGTGAGCGTACAAAAAGTCCACCCTGGAATGAGGGGTGGTAACGCACAAGGCCAGCACCGTATCCAATGGGAGTGCAAGCATTCCACCCATCTTAGAGGTCAGCAACGTATCTGGTGAGAGTGCAGTATGCTGCCCAGAAGGGGGAGCCATGCCCATGGCCAGTATTGCAACCAGGGAGAATGCGAGCACCCCGCCATGGATGGGGGTCAGGCACCTGGCCAGCAGCACACTGGCGAGAGAACAAACACAGTCAGTGAGAGTGTGTGTATGTTGCCTGAGGAAAGGAGACATGCCCACGGCCGGCAGCGAATCCAGAAAAAGTGCCGTACACCGCCCACGGAAGGGGGAACATGTATATGGCCGGCAGTGGATTTAGTGAGTTGCAAGCATCCCACCATGGAAGGGGGTCATGCACGCGGCCAGCAACTTACCAGCGAGAAAACGACTCCAGTCAGTGAGGGTGTATGCATGGCGCTTGAGGGAAGAAGGCATGCCCAAGGCCGGCAGCGAATCCAATGAGAATGCAGCATACCGCCTATGGAAGGGGGTTATGCACATGGCCGGCTGCCCAGCACCATAACCAATGAAGTGCAGTATTCCGCCTAAAGGAAGGGGGTCATGCACAAGACCGGCAGCGAATCCAGTGAGTGCAGCATTCCGCCTATGGAAGGGGGTCATGCACAAGACCGGCAGTGAATCCAGTGAGTGCAGCATTCCGCCCATGGAAGGGGGTCATGCACAAGACCGGCAGCGAATCCAGTGAGTGCAGCATTCCGCCTATGGAAGGGGGTCATGCACAAGACCGGCAGCGAATCCAGTGAGTGCAGCATTCCGCCTATGGAAGGGGGTCATGCACAAAACCGGCAGCGAATCCAGAGAGTGCAGCATTCCGCCTATGGAAGGGGGTCATGCACATGGCCGGTATCAAATCCAGTGAGTGCAGCGTAACGCCTATGGAAAGGAATCACGCACATGGCCGGCAGTGAATCCAGTGAAAGTGCAGCGTTCCCCTATGGGAGGGGGTCGTGCACCAGACTAACACCGTATCTGGTGAGAGTGCAGATTCCACCTATGGAAGGAGGACATGCACAAGACCGGCAACGAATCCAATGAGTGCAGCATTCCGCCTATGGAAGGGGGTTGTGCACATGGCCTGCAGCGAATCCAATGAGTGCAGCGTTCTCGTGCACATGGCCAACACCGTATTCGGTGAGAGTGCAGTATTCCACCTAAGCGGGGGGTCATGCACCAGGCAAGCCTGCAGCCCGAGGAGTGCAGTATCCCGCCTAGGAAGGGGTTGTCTGCACATGGCAGTTACCATAGCTGGAGGGTGACGAACTCTGCCTACAGAAAAAAAGAGAGCGCATGCACTTGGCCAGCGCTGTATCCCGGAGAGGGCAAGAACCACTTAGAAGGGAAACATGCACCAGCCGGGGAGTGCGACACCATGCCGCTCGTGGAAGGAGCACGCATACAGGCGGCGCTACCGAGATAAGGCTGCAGCGTCCTGCGCAGCGCACAAGAAATCCATTGGTTAACCATGTTATGCATTTCTAAATAAAAAATAGCCTCACTGAGGCAGAAAGAAGTGCCACCATACAGGTGCCCAGCATAGAAGTAGAGGGGGGGGGGGGGGGGGGCGCCAGCCATATAGGCCCATCGGGAGCCGCCGGTACCCGAAGGGTTAAGCCAACCAACCTGGAAGGGAGGAGGAGGCGGCGCCGCGATCCCCTGGGGGCGGGAAACACAGTCAGTGAGAGTGAACCTCCAGGCGGGAAGAATTCGCGCCCGGAGAAGTTCCCGCCCCCTCCAACAGAGGCCGGAAGTTTGCGGCCTAGCAGGCCGTGAAGCCGGGGCCTAAATTTTCTGCGGCACCCGGCTGACCGGGGCCGCACAGGACACCGGAGCTGACTGCCTAGACAAACCGGCCGCGGAAGCCCACCCCGCGGACCGGAAGTCAGGGGCCCGGGTGGAGCGCCGGAATGCGGCCCAGTAGGCCCGAAGCCTGGGCCAAAATTTGCGGCGCCCGGCCGACCGGAAGTCGCCGACGGCCGGCCGGAATCGATGGAGCATCGTGCTCAAGCCAAATGCCGGCCGCGGGAGTCCACCCCGCAGGCCAGAACAGTCGGGGGCCGGGAAGGAGCGCCGGAGTGCGGCCAGCTCGGAGGTGCGGCCCAGCAGACCGGGAAGAAGCGCCGGAGGTGCGGCCGAGCAGGCCGGGAAGTAAAAACCCCAGCAGCACTGCCGTTAGGAAAAAGGCCCCCGCTCCAGAGCAGCGCATTGGTGAGGGATGGGGGGACCCTGAGACCGGGTGCCCGTGGGGATGCGAGCACAGCGTTCCCAGGAGGGACGCTGATAAGTGAAGGGAGGCGATGTGCAGCCTATTCGCAGCATTCTGCTGCTAAAAAGTCACATGAGGGCCAGAAGGGAGGAGAGGGAGCAGGAGTAGAATGTCACCCCGCAGCACCCCAGGGGCCAGCCTAGGTCCAGCAGTGACCGAAGGGTCCAGAGGCCCAGTATGGGGGGTCAGGCACGCAGGAGACCAGGGTGGGGGGTGGGGGACGTAGGGCTGGAGAAGCCACTCTCTCACCATAGTCGTCTTCACCCTCAGTCCATTCCAGCAGGGTCGCCCCTTCAGCTACTGGCACCGTAGTGGCAGGACGCTGGGAGAGGGACTTGGCGTGCGGGCGACCCTTGCGCTGGCGGGATGTAGGGGAGCTGGGCTGCCCTGATCCACCTTGTCTTCTGTGGGGGAGGCAGCAGTGCGGGTGACCGGCACTGGCGCAGCTCAACCCCGGGAGAAACAGAGAGGTCTAGTGCGTCTCTGTTGTCCCTGATGATCTGGAACAAAAAGAAAAGAAAAAAGTAAAAATCAAAATTTAAACAAAGGAGAAACAGCCCTGCAGTAGCAGGGAGTGTCTTGCCTCCTTGGACACTAAGCAAAAACTGGCAGTCTCTCTCTCCAGGCTGGGGTATAGCTGATGGAGGAGGGGCTTAACAGTTTTCACTTAGTGTCACGCCTCCTAGGGAGATGAGCTATACCCAAGGTCTTCTGTGTCCCCCAAGGAAATTGGGCGAGAAATTAGTTTTTGTCACTGTGGTGGGGCGGGCGTGGGTGAACGCACGTGTGGGCGACCGATCAGGCCTGATCGGGCAAACACTGCGTTTTGGGTGGAGGGCGAACTAAAGTGACACTAGTACTATTATAGATCTGACCGTGATCAGTTTTGATCACTTCCAGATACTATAAAAGTACAAATGCTGATTAGCGATACGCTAATCAGCGAATAACGGACTGCGGTGCGGTGGGCTGGGCACTAACTGATCGCTAACTACCTAACCAAGGGGCCTAAACTATACCTAAAACCTAACGGTCAATACCAGTGAAAAAAAAAGTGACAGTTTACACTGATCACTTTTTTCCTTTCACTAGTGATTGACAAAGGGGTGATCAAAGGGTTAATTGGGGTTCAGGGGGGTGATCTGGGGCTAAGTGTGTAGTGTTGGTGTACTCACTGTGAAGCCTGCTCCTCTGCTGGATCCAACCGACGAAAAGAACCAGCAGAGGAGCAGGGCAACCATATAACAGATCATATTTACAAATATGATCTGTTATCTGGCGCTGTGATTGGTTTTTTTGAAAATCATCAGCTTGCCAGCCGCGATCATTGTCTGGCAAGCTGATGACGAAATGGTCCTCTTCGAAATGCCGGCCCGAACTGCGCATGTGCGGGCCGCATAGCGCGTCATCTCGCGTCTCGCGAGATGACGCGTATATGCGTCGTTGTGCGCAGCGCTGCCGCCTCCGGACCGCACATCTGCATTAGGCGGTCCGGAGGCGGTTAATTCATAGTTTTGATGCCTTCAGTGTGAATATACAATTTTCATAGTCATGAAAATAAAGAAAACTCTTTGAATGAGAAGGTGTGTCCAAACTTTTGGTCTGTACTGTATATATAATTTTTGTTGGGGATATATATATATATATATATATATATATATATATACACACGCACACGCACACAGTGTATACATATATTTCATGTAAAACGGTCCTATATAACCTACGATAATATATTCTGTATGTGCTTACCATTTTTCTTTAGATTTCCTTAAAGTTGATCTCCAGGCAAATATCCCATTGAGTAATGTAATACTATGAATACAATAGCTGTCTTTTTCTGGTTATTTGTGGCTGAAAAGTTAATAAATCTGCCACTCTGGTTTACCTCTCCGACTCCAAAGCACAGAGCAGATTTGTAGTATTGAAAGTTGTGCGGAGAAACACTTGATGCAGACCCACCAGAAGTAAACTCAGAAAGACCCTTTGGTGGATATTTAAAATGTGAAATATCTTAGGCCCCTTTCACACGGGCGAGATTTCCGTGCAGGTGCAATGCGTGAGGTGAACTGATTAAACCCGCACTAAATCCGGACCCATTCATTTCTATGGGGCTGTGCACATGAGCGGTGATTTTCACGGAAAATCGCAGCATGCTCTATATTGTGCGTTTTCCACCATAGAAGTGAATGGGGCTGCGTGAAAATCGCAAGCATCCGCAAGTGTGGATGCGGTGCGATTTTCAGCGCATGGTTGCTAAGATGACAGTCTAGTCACTGTATTATTTTCCCTTATAACATGGTTACAAGGGAAAATAATAGCATTCTTTAATACAGAATGCTTAGTAGAAGGTCATTTGAGGGTTAAAAAAATTAAATAAATAACTCACCTCCTCCTCTTGATCGCGTAGCTGCCGGTCTCTTCTTACTTCTTTAATCATGAGCTGCCGGCTAAAGGACCTGTGGTGACGTCACATCACATGGTCCATCACCACGGTCCTGGTCCTGACAGGTCCTGAAGAAAGAATAGGAGACCGGCAGCTATGCGATCAATTGGAGGAGGTGAGATAATTTTTTTATTTATTTTTTAACCCTCAATTGACCTTGTACTAAGCATTTTGTATTAAATAATGCTATTATTTTCCCTTATGACCATGTTACAAGGGAAAATAATTACATCTACACAACACCGAACCCAAACCTGAACTTCAGTGAAGAAGTTCGGGTCTGGGTACCACATTCAGTTTTTTATCAAATAAAAACTGAACGGAACGCAATCACAGTCAAAACTGACTGCAATTGCATACCTACTCGGTTCCGGACACACTCAGTCTGCAAGGGGCCTTAAATCTACACTGATTGGGACTTTAACCCATTAAGTCCCAGCCCAGTTTTAGTTTTGCATTTTCAGTTTTTGCATTGCTCGAATAGCCATCATTTTTTATGGCTATTTTGTGGGGTTAAATTAAAAAAATATAAATAAAATCACAAATCCACCAAGGTTTTTGTGGTTTTGACATCATGGTGTTCATATTCTGCAGCTCAATACTAAAACAGCTAAACTTGTATAGGAGTCTTACTACTTAATTTTATTGGTACCATTTTTGTGGTACGTGTAACTTTTTGATCACTGTTATTCAATTTTTTTGAGGGGGTGGGAGGTGAAAAAAAAAATGGTGAATCGTGTGTTTTCATTTTTTTCTGTTATGGCATTCACCACACAGGAAGTTTTAAACATATTTTAATAGTTCAGAATTCACAAGCGTCCAGGCTGCCATGGTAGCCGATTAAAGCCCCGCAATTTCACTGCAGGGGCTTGAACCAGAAGGCAGAGGGAGCCACAACCCACTGCCTTGCCTCACAGGTGCTGTGATCAGCGTTGATCGCGTCACCTGAGGGATTAATCCTGGGTTCAGCAGGATAGTTGTTCCCCATCATGATGGGCCGCATATAGAACGGGCTCACTGCAGCAGCCCGCTCCATACATTACCTCAACCACTGTGACGTATGGGTCACGGTGGTTGAAGGGGTTAATATTGGTGAACTATCCTTAGGATAGGGGGTCAAACTGCAGGAAGATCCCACCATTCAGCTAACTGCAAAGCATACAGCACACTGGAACCAGACACAGATCCTTACACTGTATAGTGATCAGACCTGGTTACTGCTGCTTTCCCCCATTTAACCTATGGTATATGGGACAGAGCTGCAGTAACCAGGCACGGCCACTACCTGGTGTACCGACCTGTGTCTGGTTCCAGTGTACTGCATGCTTTGCAATAGGCTGATTGCCGATAGTTGGACCCCCCTACCTTATGATTAGGTCATCAATAAAGTCCTGGAAAGCCCCTCTGAGCAACTTTCAAGAACTGTGTCTCTCATTAAAGAAGCCTGTGTGGGTATCCCTCTGGAGCAGTTTTTGGTGCTCCTGTGACATTATTGTGATTCATCCTGTGCCTGCCTTAAGGCTACTTTCACACTTGCGTTCGGGGCTCCGCTTGTGAGTTCCGTTTAAAGGCTCTCACAAGCGGCCCCGAACGCATCCGTCCAGCCCTAATGCGGAGGCAAACGGATCCGTCCAGACTTACAATGGAAGTCAATGGGGACGGATCCGTTTGAATTTGACACTATATGGCTCAATTTTCAAACAGATCCGTCCCCCATTGACTTTCAATGTAAAGTCTGGACAGATCCGTCTGCGGCTACTTTCACACTTAGAATTTTTTTTACAATATAATGCAGACGGATCCGTTCTGAACGGAGCCACCGTCTGCATTATATGAGCGGATCCGTCTCAGACGGATTCAATCTGAACCCAAGTGTGAAAGTGGCCTAAGCCTTATTCACACATCAGTGTTTGGTCGGTGACTTCCATCGGTGATTGTGAGCCAAACTCAGGATCAGAGCCTACACAGACATAGGGGGTCATTTATTAGGACTGGTGTTTTAGACACCAGCCTTAATAACCCCTGTGCTGGCAGTGGATCCACCGAAGTTATGTAGAGGGGCCGGCTTCCTTGCTGGCATAGATTTAGAACATTTTTTACGCCTACTTTTTTAGACCTGGTGTGAGTGGGGAAAAGTCGCAGATTGCACCACAGAAAACTGGTGTCTATCAGCTCGTAAATGACCCCCATAATGTATAAGGGAAAGATCTGCTCCTGTTCTGTGTTTAGAACCCCATCTGGTTTTGGCTCAAAATCACTGATGGAAATCACTGACCAAACACTGACTGTGTGACAAGGCTTTACTCTCATCTTATGGTGCATTTGCACGACAGTATGTATTTTACGGTCCACAAAAAATACGGATGGCGTCCGTTTGGCATCCGTTTTTTTGAGGATCCATTATAACAAAGCATATTCCTATCCGCAAAAAGGATAAGAAAAGGACATATTCAATCTTTTTTGCGGAACGGACAGACGGATGTGGACAGCACCCGGTGTGCTGTACGCATTTTTTTGATGACCCATTTAAATGAATGGGTTCGCAGCATCCATTCCTCAAAAAATTTGGATCAGATGCGGAGCAAAAACGTTGTGTGAATGGGGCCTCATAAGCTATTAGTACTACTAACTTACCAATAATTTAAAAAAAATCCTTAAACCTGGGAAAACTCAACTTTTATGAATCGTCTTCTTGGTCTTTCAGACTATTAAAGGTGTGGTCCCACGAAAAATATTCTGCAGTTTTCAAACCAGCACCTGGATCTGAATACTATTGTATTTGTACGAAATTAAACATTTTGTATAGCTACTGAGTTATTCAATAAAATGTATCTGTATAGCGCCACCTGCTGTTTGTTCTTTTTCTTATTTCTTTGACCTGCTCACTGAGCACATGCTCAGTTTCATCCTTCTGAGCTGTGATAGGCAGAGCCTGGACACGCCCCCTGAGCTGCAGCAGAAAAGACACTCCCCTTGAGCGGTCAGCTTGATATAAGTCTAGCAGAGCAATGAATGAGGAGATCTCTGGTTCCATATGAGGTACAGGGCAGGTTCTAGTTTTGTTAGAAATAGATTGTCATGTGCTGTATGATGTCTGATTTCCATTATTTACATAATCATAGGACAACCCCTTTAATATCTTCTTTTTAGAGGACACAAGCAGTCTATAGAAATGGACACAATTGGTTTGATGCTTACTGGTTAATGACCACTAATATTAGGAAAGTAGTGAATAGTATATTCCTCTAAGGCGGCTCGGGGCACTGGGTACATGTAAGTCTGGCAACCTGCGGCTCATGTGGCCCATCTGCCTAACAGAAGGCATTTCCTATGCATTAGCTAGCTTCCACCTCTCCCCCATACTATGCACGCTGAGTATATCTGATGAAAGAGACGTACAGTTTCATTATTTGCTTAAGCACAATGTATGGCTCCTGCTGCCCATGCAATTTCTGCTGCCACCAAAGCAGCATTTGTCAGGGAAGAAACGAGCACGGATCCGTCTACTTTTTCAGAATGTCTTTGAACCGCTTGGCAGTCGGACTCTATTATATCTCAGTACAGACATATCATTTCAGCATCCAAATTAGAAACGAGGCTATTTCTGCGTACTGTGTTTTTTAATACAGAATCTGTATAATTGTTTTCACTTTTTTGGGTACAATAATAGTCAATGACAAGTGAACTTCATCTGAACCATAGGTCATGAAAGGATTTCGTATTGGCATTTTTAATCTTCAAAGTCTGGTGCCAGAAAAATCAATATTTTTCAGTTGCAGCATTCGAATGCAATTTTCCTCATGTAACAGTTTTTTTTTAGTTTTGTATATATATTTTTTTTTTGTTCTTTTACGTAATGAATAATTCCAATGTCTTGTATGAAAACGGCCGCTGTATTGCAAGGTAATGACATCAATAACACATTACATGTAAACAGAAAATGAACAAAAAAAATCATTCAAGGCCCCTTTCAAACGGGTGTGCTTTTCATCAGCGCGATTACAGGTTCCATTCGCATTATCGGATTGAACCATGCTGCATAACCAAGGTGCTGACAAGCCTTGATTACCCAATAACTCCTGTATTCCTTTCAGGCAGGTTCACCGAGAGGACAGGAATGCAAGGCCTTCCTGTGGGGCAGACTGCCTTCCACAGAGACCAAGTCAATGAAATCCAATGCCCTCACACTTCTGTTCTCTAAACTGAGCTTTGCATTTCCTGCTAAGCAATTATGACTTTTCCTCCTTTGTTCTCATCGCGGTTCTGATAACAATTAATTGTGCGTGAGAGGAGCCAATCTAAACATTTTCCACTCCTTTGTTCGTAATGCTGCGAGAGGACGCTTGATCCCTCTGTGCTCCATATCGAGCCCGCTCTCTTTTTCCCATGCTGCTACAGTATCAACAAATCCTCTTTTCACAGGCGTTTCGGAAAGAGTGGAAAATGAAGAGGGCGTCCAATCCTTGACATCTCATCCAGCGCTCTCCAAGTGTTTAACATTAGTTAATACTATTAAACACAGGAGTGCATAAGAGCACTCCACTTGAAAGATAGGCTATTTGGAAGGTTCGAGTCTCATTGAGCCTCAAGTGGGATTGTTTTTCAAAGTCACTCAGGAACTAATGGAAGGGAAAGGAAACTTATGGTATTTCTTGCTTTGCCAAGAAGATAAACACGACCTGCTGCTGGCTGTGGAATCTCTCCATCATGGAGAGGAATAATATCTGAGACACAATGTCCGACTTAAACAAATCACGTAAAAATGCAATCGGTAACATGAGCAGTGCACGCAGGCTGCACATCCTGGGCCTCCATAAAAATACGTCCCATTCCTGCTCTGTGTAAAGCCACAGAACTCTAGAGGGTTAAAGACAATATTTCAGCCATTTAAAAATAAATAAATAAGTTCCTCTTTTGAGGGTCCATTTACACGTCCGCAAAATGGGTCCGCATTAGGGCTGCAGCTAACGATTATTTGAATAATCGATTAGTTGCCGATTAATTTCTACGATTAATCGATTAATCGGGAAAAACGACAAAATTACAAAACAGAGGTTTATATGATCTTACTTGAAAAATTATGTTCAAAGGCCATATTAAAACAAATTGTGGACGACACTTATGGGGGATCTGTGGACGACACTTATGGGGGATCTGTGGACGACACTTATGGGGGATCTGTGGACGACACTTATGGGGGATCTGTGGACGACACTTATGGGAGATCTGTGGACGACACTTATGGGGGATCTGTGGACGACACTTATGGGGGATCTGTGGACGACACTTATGGGGGATCTGTGGACGACACTTATGGGGGATCTGTGGACGACACTTATGGGGGATCTGTGGACGACACTTATGGGGGATCTGTGGACGACACTTATGGGGGATCTGTGGACGACACTTATGGGGGGATCTGTGGACGACACTTATGGGGGGATCTGTGGACGACACTTATGGGGGATCTGTGGACGGCGTTTATGGGGGATCTGTGGACGACACTATTATGGGGGATCTGTGGACGGCGTTTATGGGGGATCTGTGGACGGCGTTTATGGGGGATCTGTGGACGACACTATTATGGGGGATCTGTGGACGACACTATTATGGGGGATCTGTGGACGGCGTAGTTATGGAGAGGGGGATATGTGCACTGTTATGGGCATAACAGTGCACAGATCCCTTTCCTCATAACAGTGCACAGACCCCCCTTCCCATAGCAGTGCCATACACAGACCCCCCCTCCTCCCCATAGCAGTGCTATAGACAGATCCTCCCCCCTCCCCATAGCAGTGCTATACACAGACCCCCCTTCCCCCTAACAGCCCCGGCGCTTGCATCTTTATTTTACCTTTTTACAATGACGCTCCCGCTCCTGTAACAGCCAGGCAGAGCGGACGGCGGCGTAACGTCACTCAATCACGTGACGCGCCTGCTCCGCCCACTTCATGAATGAAGGAGGCGGAGCAGGCGCGTCACGTGATTGAGTGACGTTACGCCGCCGTCCGCTCTGCCTGGCTGTTACAGGAGCGGGAGCGTCATTGTAAAAAGGTAAAATAAAGATGCAGCGCCCGCCCGCCCGCCCGAATAGCAACGAATCGGCGATTATTCGATAACTGGATTCGTCGACAACGAATCCAGTTATCGAATATAATCGATTACATCGATTAATCGTTGCAGCCCTAGTCCGCATCCTTTCCGCAATTTTGCGGAACAGGTGTGGACCCATTCATTTTCAATGGAGCCGGAATGTGCTGTCCGCATCCGCATTTGCGGATCTGCACTTCCGGATCCGCACTTCTGTTCCGCAAAAAAATAAAAATAAATAGAACATGTCCTATTCTTGTCTGCAATTGCAGACAAGAAAAGGCATTTATGAGAGTGCCGGCGAAGTGCGGTACGCACATTACCGGTGTCTGCATGAAATGGACCCAGTGATAAAAAGCCGTGTGACATCCATTTTTACAGCCAATTAAAGTGTATGGGGCTAGTCACTGGCCATTCTGTGAACAGCGCTCGTCATAAAAAAAAAAATAGGATATGTCCTGTTTTTGGCGATTTTCACAGCTAGACGGACTCTACTGAAATCAATGAGCCCCTTTTTTAATGGCAGTTTAGACAGGAGTGCACCCATTTATTGGCTAAATGCCTATTCTTGTCCGCGATTACGGACAAGAATAAGACATGTTCTATCTTTTTTGCGGGGCCACGAAACGAAGTACAGATGCGGACAGTACATGGTGTGCAGTCCGTATCTTTTGTGGCCCCATTGAAATGAATGGGTTATACATGGTTATAAGGGAAAATAATAGCATTCTGACTACAGAATGCATAGTACAATAGTGCTGGAAGGGTTATAAAAATAAAAAAGTTAACTCACCTTCTCCTCTTGTTCGCGTAGTTCGTTCCCGGTCTTTTCTTTGCTAGCTGTGGGCTGAATGACCTGTGGCGACGTCAGATCACATGCTCCAATCACATGGTCCATCACCATGGTGATGGAGCATGTGATCTGACATCACCACAGGTCCTTTAGCCCAAGCCCACAGCTAGCAAAGAACAGACCGGGAAACTACGCGATCAAGAGGATAAGGTGAGTTAACTTTTTTATTTTTTTAACCCTTCCAGCACTATTATACTATGCATTCTGTAGTCAGAATGCTATTATTTTCCCTTATAACCATGTTATAAGGGAAAATAATACAGCGAATAGACTGTAACCTAGAACCCATGCGTGAAAATCGCACCGCATCCACACTTGCTTGCGGATGCTTGCGATTTTCACGCAACCCCATTCACTTCTATGGGGCCTGTGTTGCGTGGATTATCGCACCGCAACGCACAAAGAGGAGCATGCTGCGATTTTCACGCAACGCATAAGTGATGCGTGAAAATCACCGCTCATGTGAACAGCCCCATAGAAATGAATGGGTCAGGATTCAGTGCGGGTGCAATGCGTTCAACTCACACATTGCACGCACGCACGCACGCAGAAAACTCGCTCGTGTGAAAGGGGCCTTAGTCTCCTTTTTCCTTCAGCTGATGCCGTAGTTTCCTACAGGGGTCAGTTTTAACACTGGATGTTTTCCCAAGCCAGAGTTTTCATGTCACTTTTACGTCTGGTTTTGCATCGTTTGGTTGCATCAAATTTATGAAATTATGCACGGTTTTCATGTATTTCGTGCAACTGTACCGTGTTGTATGACTAAGGCCTGTTTCACACGAACAATACGGATTAGGTCCGGATGCATTCAGTGAAACTGGCACCATTTTGCAAGCAAGTTCAGTCGGTTTTGTCTGCGATTGCGTTCAGTTGTTGTTTTTTTCCGCGCGGGTGTGATGCGTTTTGATGCGCTTTTCACATGCATGATAAAAAACATCTCTTAGCAACCATCAGTGAAAAATGCATCGCATCCGCACCTGCTTGTGGATGCAATGCGTTTTTCACTGAAGCCCCATTGACTTCTGTGGGGCCAGGGCTGCGTGAAAAACGCAGAATATAGAACATGCTGCGATTTTCAAGCAACGCAGAACTGATCTGTGAACGCATTGCACCTGTACCAAAAACTCGCTTGTGTGAAAGGGGCCTAAGTCTTACCTGGTGCAGGATGCCACTTTTCTGTGACTTTTCTGCAACATTTCAAGTGTTGCAGATAGTAAATGTGCCATAAACCAGGTCTAATCTAACTTTTTTGCCTTAAACATAGACCACTTTGAAAAGTGGCATGTTTCCTTAATGTTGCAAAAAAGTTGCAACTGACATGTCGGGTGACATTTTTCATCAAAAACCTGATGTATCTGGTTTGATAAATGTCCAACTGTGTGGCTATGGACACTGGACATATGCACAGCTCTGTAATTAGTTTATTAGCTCAAAAAAAGAACTGGCTGGAAAGAACTGATAAATGTGAACAGTGCCTACCCAACTCTGGACCTCATACATGGAAACTAATGCAGACAATTTTTTTTTTACATATATAGCGATATTATATTCCGCAGCGCTTTACAGACATTAGCATCCAACTGTCCCCAATGGGGTTCACAATCTACGTTCCCTATCAGTATGTCTTTGGAGTGTGGGAGGAAACCGGAGTATCCAAAGGAAACCCACACAAGCACGTGAAGAACATACAAACTCCATGTGGATGTTGTCCTTGGTCGGATACAAACCTAGGACCCCAGCGCTAACCACTGAGCCACCGTGCTTGCCCATTACTGCTTCTACTTTCATTTTCCTACATATGCAAAAAGAAAACCAAAAAGTTGAAATCTGAGTGGCTGTTTGTAACATCTCCATTTCTTGCCAGGAATAGCTGAGGCCAGGTGCACCGTTATTGGGTTTCTGAGCTGTAATCTTGGGACTGTAATGCTATTGTACTTGCTTATATGTAATGGTTACAAAGAGTGAGTACAGGGACACATCTTGAGTATGCTATATTTTAATTTAAGTACATTTCAACATTTTTTCAGGGATCCTCTTTTGTATCACAGCCAGCCTAGATAATATATCTTCACTGGCATCTATAATTCTTTCAGAATGCTACATACTTGTAGTACATTTTGTGACAAGGTATGTTAGGCTAATCTACGTAAAGAGAACAACATGTGAAATGTATTTCAAAGTTATGGAGATTTTACACCCTGTGAATGTCTAGATGGTCAAAGCCTTAAAGGGAATATACTTACACCAGGCCCATTTACATCAACAACAAAACTTGAATATTTTAGCAAGTCTGCTGCTTCACATCTACTCGTTTCCAAGTTCTATTTATTTTATACACTTATATAGCGCTACTTTATTCTGCAGCACTTTACAGACATTAGCATCCATCTACGTACCCTATCAGTATGTCTTTGTTGTGTGGGAGGAAACCGGAGAACCCGGAGGAAACCGACGTAAACACGGAGAGAACATACAAACTCCATGCAGATGTTGCCCTTGGTAGGATTCGAACCTAGGACCCCAGCGCTGCAGGGCACCAGTGCTAACCACTGAGCCACCGTGCTACCCATTCTATTGGATACTTGACACATAGTTGATAAGGGGGGAAAAAATCAGCTGGGGAGCAAACTGAACATTTACCCTGTACCCTCCTTTTCATCTGCAGACCTGCCAATTCCCGGCCTACTCTTCTGTCATCCAATAAGGCTGCACTACTTCTCAGACTATCTGATGCTTACTGTGCATTTAGTAGTCCAAGATGTCCAACCAGACCCCCCCCCCCCGCCACTTAGATCCCTGCAGACCTCAGATCAGACCCTCACTCAGATCCCTGCAGATCACAGATCAGACTCCCCCACTCAGATCCCTGCAGACGTAATATCAGACCCTACCCCCCACATCCCTGCAAACCTCAGATGAGACAATAAAATATAACAACTCACCTTTCCAGCTGACTGTGAGGCTGTACTTTTAACCAACTTGTGCTAAAGCAGTGGAAGGTTAAAAACCCTTTGAGGCAGAAGGAAATTGTGATATTTTAGGGGAAACAGTTTTCCCAACTCAAAATATAGCGATCAGAATAAATATGATTGCAGCAGACCTCAGATCAGACCCTAACCCCCCAGATTCCTGCACACCTCAGATCAGACCCTCTCTACTCAGATCCCTGCAGACCTCAGATCAGACCCTCTCTACTCAGATCCCTGCAGACCTCAGATCAGACCCTCTCTACTCAGATCCCTGCAGACATCAGATCAGACCCTCTCTACTCAGATCCCTGCAGACATCAGATCAGACCTTCCCTCTACTCAGATTCCTGCAGACCTCAGATCAGACCCTAACCCCCCAGATTCCTGCACACCTCAGATCAGACCCTAACCCCCCAGATTCCTGCACACCTCAGATCAGACCCTCTCTACTCAGACCCCTGCAGACATCAGATCAGACCTTCCCTCTACTTAGACCCCTTTAGACATCAGATCAGACCCTACCCCCCAGACCCACCGAAAAAAAAAAATATATATCAAAATGAGAAAAAACTATATAGGTGACAACTACGTTGCAGTTGAACACTTGGATACTGTGGTACATATATATTTTATGGGTATATGCACATGTTGCATATTACATGCAAATTCCAAGCAGAAGATCTCCAGGTTAAGGGCTCATTCACACAACCATATCCATTTTTGTGGACCACAAAACACGGATACTGGCCATATGCATTCCGCATTTTGCGACATGGAACACCCATAGTAGAATTGTCCTATCCTTGTCCGTTAAGCGGACAAGTATAGGACATGTTCTATATTTTTGTTGGTGTAACGGAACAGACATATGGATGCAGACAGAGCAGGGAGTGCTGTCCGCATCTTTTGTGGCCCACCTGAAGTGAATATGTTCTCATCTTACCCACAAAAAAATGCAGATCGGATGCAGACAAAAAATACGCTCGCGTGTATGAGCCCTAATACAGTACCAGCTAAGTAGGTGACATTTTCAAAATCTCATATACACAGTGCAGAAATTCTCTGCGCAGAAATTGACCTGTGGTGCGGAGTTTGAAATCCCCAGTGTGTCAATTATTTGTGCAGATTTTTTAGTGCAGATTTAATTGTTTGCAAAGGATGAGAGCTGGGACAAATCTGCTCAAAATCTGCAAGTGACACTGCAGATGGTGGTGTGGAAAATCGCACTAGAAGCTGCTTATAATGGTCCTGTAATAAAAGATCTTAACAGCAAAGTACAAAAGAAAATGCCCTTTGCAGGCCATAGAGCTCTGAGTAAGAACATGGATTTCCCTGCAGCACTCTGTAAATAAATCCTTTGGAGATGAGACGTCTTTAGTAAACTCACCCATGCAGCGAGCCAGTGACACTCATAAGTCACCCGTTTAGTGCTGTTATGACACAGAGTGACATGACCTGTGCACGGAGGATGCAGCAAGCTGCTTTGGTTAAAGATATGGCCTCTAGCTCTGTAGGGGGTTTGCGTCCAATGTTGTAAATATCTCACAGGCTACGGAAAGCCTTCTTAGTTTCCTTTTGCGAATGTTGAAAGCTGGATGCTGAACGCAGAGCCGTATTCCTGGATTCTATTACACGTTTTATAGAGGCATAATTATTACATAAATAGCATCGCTTACATTAATTGTTAGTACAACCTTAAACAACAAACATCTTCACTTAGATTTTCAATAAAAAAAAAAAAACTATTCACATTCATTGCCAACATAGTTTTCAGCATATTTTAGTACAGTATTAAAAAGGTAATCTCATTTTCATGTTTATGGAGCACATCTATGAGACTTAACTTTCTCAGTCAGATCTAAAAAAAACTTGAATGCAAAATCAAGCAGAGGTTTATTTCAACATTGCATGTTAATATAAGAAGCTGACCATATGTGGTCAGCCTGGTGGCTCAGTGGTTAGCTTACTGCCTTGCACCACTGGAGTCCTGGATTTGAGTCTTGGCAAAGGCAATATCTGCATGCAGTGTCGGACTGGGGTACCTAGGGCCCACCAGTAAAATTTATTTTGGGGGCTCACCGTACGGATACATTCAAATATAATAAATAATCGAACATGTTTTTTATATGAACATAGGCTGGTTGAGGTGCGGTACTATGAATATACAGTATGTATGTAGTGCAGTAAATCTACTGTGTTATGTGCCACTTGTACAGAGGGTGGGAGACTAGGGGCCCAACCTTGCTCAGGGACCCACCGGGGGATTCCCCTGTACCCCTGTGAGCCAGTCCGAGCCTGTCTGCATGGAGTTTGTATGTTCTTCATATGTTTCCTCCAAGAAATGTATAAAACCAGCTGTACCCCTTTGGATCTGATCTGCCTTTTTAGTTCTTCAGGAAGAACAGGTCAAAGAAATGTATTGGCTTAAAGAGGACCTGTCACCACTCCCGACTTGCCAGTTTTAATAGCTACATGCATTTGCCATATCATAACAATTCTGGAGCATCTATTCTTATGTGGGAACTGGATAAAACAATTGACAAATTTTGGGGGGAAATTATCAAGCCATGCATTTCATAACTCTGTCTTTAAAAAGTTGCAAAATTGTGCACTGCAACTTTTCTGGGTTCACGTAACGATGAGGTTCGTCATGACCTGTGTTGTCGTGCAGTCTGGCTGCATGCGCCCTTGCGTACTGGCTGCAGGCCGAAATCCTGTGCAGGCTGGTTGCTAGGGACTGCGTGCTGGCTGCGGTATCTTGTTTGAACCTCCCGGTGTACGAGTGTACCCCTTTGACTGTATCTGTATTCTGTTCAGTGTTCCTGGTTGCCAAGGGCAACGCCCAGTTCTGTTTCCGTGTATACTGGTTAACAGGGGCAACGTCCGGTTCTGTTCTTGTGTGTCTTGGCTGCCTGAGTCGGTGCTGATGGGGTTAACTTCCCCTGTCTACTGAGCCTGGGTGTGGCTTCCCAGGTGCGTCGTTAGCCAGCTATATAGACCTGTAGCTGTGGTTCAGGGTGTAAGTCTTTGTCAGTTTGTCCTGAGTCCTGTCTGTGGCTGCACCTCACATCTGTTCCTGGGGGTTTTCAGTTATCCTTCGGCGTGGTGTAGCCTGGTTTTGCATCAAGTGTCTGTTCTCTAGTGTCTGTGCTCCGGTTCCTGTCCTGTTATGTGCTTTGCCATGTTCTACGCTATACTTGCCTTTCTTATGTATTAGGTTATTTGTTCCTTGCAGAGCGTATCTGCATGCGAGTGCCTAGCAGTGTGTAACTGTGTCCGTTATCTGTTTCTGCCCTGTATGTTTGGTTCATGTCTCCTCTGGAAGGGGGTTTCTGGCTTCCCCGGAGGGAAAATCGCTACCCTGTGTGTTTCTCTGGTTCTGTTTGTCTGTCCCACTGGAGGTTCCACCAGCCTGGCAGGTAAGGGCCAAGTGTGCCGGGACCTTCCTGAAGGTGCGACCAGTGAGCCCAGTCACCCCCACCATCCGGGGCTCTGTAATGTACGGGGCTCACTGGCTCCGGCCATCCGGGTTTTGCTCTGGTTGGCCGGTGCACTTGGTTCTGTGGTATTGTTACCACTTCTGTTTACCTGCTTTTCTGCCATGTCTGTTCTATCTGCCTGTGACCTATTTGGAGTACGTCCCGGAGGTCTGCCTTAAACCTTGGACATTTTGAGACTTTTTGCTTTTTTATATGTACGCTTTAGGGAGCACAAGAAATCTATAACAACTAAGAACGGGTTAACTAGGCTAATTGAACATATACATGCTGAACATGGGGGGAGGAGTGAACTCTTAAAATGTGCAGGCATTGAAAAAGTCCAACCCCCCACGGGAGGAAGGGATAGGAAACCCATCCTTTTACAACAAGAAGCCACATGGATAATCAGATTGCAAGCCATGGGACTTTTAGGGTTAAATGATAAAAATGATTTGGCTGTCTTCATTTGATTTGGTTTTAATTGTATATGTTTTTGTATTTCACACATATGTACACCAGTGACGTATATGGGGGGGGAGGTATTTATAGCCCCCTCCGCTCTACATCACAGGAGGCTTGACAAAGCGCAAGACAGCGCGAAACAGCTGTAGCCGATTCATGCACCTGTGTATCATCCGTTTCCACAACTTTTATGCAACAATGAAATAAACTGCAATTCAAGATTAATGGTGAGTGCCGCAGTGCTTTCTTTCTACCCAGTACACATTACTACAAGGACTACATCACCGGCAGAGCACCACCGTGAAGTTTTTTTAATACCAGTGCGAATAGTTATTTTAGTGATCGTACAGACACATGTGGCAGTGCCGGCTGCGATATCTCTTGTTCCCCACAACATTACTGATTCCAGTTTTGAAAAATTGGTGGGAAAGTGGCCATGGTTAGATATGTTAATGAGTTTCATTCCGGATTTATCACTGGGAAAAATTGCAAACAATTTTAGAAAAAAATTGCATTTTTAGACGTAAATGTACAAAATTTAACAGACTACGTACAATGTTTGATAAATTTGCCACAGAGTATTCCAAAGCAAACAAAACTGACATCAAATATTACCCTCATGATAAATCCTCCCTTTATTATTCAGCAAATCCTATATATTCTATCAATGTAAGGCCCCAATTTATAAAAATAAAAAAACATAGCTGCTAGGGTTGTGGAATCAGTTTGTTTCTAATGGTTGAAGTCAGTGTGCAAAGATGGAAATGGAATCTAAGTCAGAGTCAAAAGTTTGGCTTTCCAACTCTACAAAACCCTGTTAACCCAATGTTTCCAACGGGATTGGGTACAAGTATACTCTTGGGGACATCTGCTGCATCATGACCACAGATATGTCCGGTACTTGTAAATGGGGTCTTATAATCACATAAATTTTTCTTTTGTGTGGGACATATCCTCTGTAGCATGGTACCAGTACAATCAGTTCAATACATTCTTAGCCACCTCTTAATGTTTGTGGCCCAATGTTCTAAATCACAGGCTCCAGCTTTCACAGTATCCGTACTGTATTTTTTTCTCCTAGAGAAGATGATGATTGAAGACCCACTATCATTTATATCTGACTAGGAGGCAGAACTCTCAAGGAAGAATTGCTCTATAGGCTTGAAATTACTCACTTCATACTGCAATTTTGTAAATGACAAGAAACAAGTAGAAACAAAGACTGAAAAGATGGTAAAGAACTCAGCGTGAATCTATAAGAGGGACTAGACTGACATTTGGTGGTGTTTTTAACATTCGATGGTGACACTTGTGGTTTTTCTCTGTATTCCATTCTGCTAACCTACCTGCCTCCCCTGAGAATTTTGTCCTTTCTATATTTCATGGAAATATAAGAGAATAACTATTCCACAACATTTTATAATGAAGGTGAGAATAGCAATACCAAGATATTGTAAAAAGCACAAACCTCTTTAAAAGGCCCAATGGGCAGATACAGTGGGATGCGAAAGTTTGGGCAACCTTGTTAATCGTCATGATTTTCCTGTATAAATCGTTGGTTGTTACGATAAAAAATGTCAGTTAAATATATCATATAGGAGACACACACAGTGATATTTGAGAAGTGAAATGAAGTTTATTGGATTTACAGAAAGTGTGCTATAATTGTTTAAACAAAATTAGGCAGGTGCATAAATTTGGGCACTGTTGTCATTTTATTGATTCCAAAACCTTTAGAACTAATTATTGGAACTCAAATTGGCTTGGTAAGCTCAGTGACCCCTGACCTACATACACAGGTGAATCCAATTATGAGAGAGTATTTAAGGGGGTCAATTGTAAGTTTCCCTCCTCTTTTAATTTTCTCTGAAGAGTAGCAACATGGGGGTCTCAAAACAACTCTCAAATGACCTGAAGACAAAGATTGTTCACCATCATGGTTTAGGGGAAGGATACAGAAAGCTGTCTCAGAGATTTCAGCTGTCTGTTTCCACAGTTAGGAACATATTGAGGAAATGGAAGACCACAGGCTCAGTTCAAGTTAAGGCTCGAAGTGGCAGACCAAGAAAAATCTCGGATAGACAGAAGCGACGAATGGTGAGAACAGTCAGAGTCAACCCACAGACCAGCACCAAAGACCTACAACATCATCTTGCTGCAGATGGAGTCACTGTGCATCGTTCAACCATTCGGGGCACTTTACACAAGGAGATGCTGTATGCGAGAGTGATGCAGAGGAAGCCTTTTCTCCGCCCACAGCACAAAAAGTGCCACTTCAGGTGGGCTAAAGCACATTTGGACAAGCCAGCTTCATTTTGGAATAAGGTGCTGTGGACTGATGAAACTAAAATTGTGTTATTTGGCCATAACAAGGGGCATTATGCATGGAGGAAAAAGAACACAGCATTCCAAGAAAAACACCTGCTACCTACAGTAAAATATGGTGGTGGTTCCATCATGCTGTGGGGCTGTGTGGCCAGTGCAGGGACTGGGAATCTTGTCAAAGTTGAGGGACGCATGGATTCCACTCAGTATCAGCAGATTCTGGAGACCAATGTCCAGGAATCAGTGACAAAGCTGAAGCTGCGCTGGGGCTGGATCTTTCAACAAGACAACGACCCTAAACACTGCTCAAAATCCACTAAGGCATTTTTGCAGAGGAACAAGTACAACGTTCTGGAATGGGCATCTCAGTCCCCAGACCTGAATATAATTGAAAATCTGTGGTGTGACTTAAAGAGAGCTGTCCATGCTCGGAAGCCATCAAACCTGAATGAACTAAAGATGTTTTGTAAAGAGGAATGGTCCAAAATACCTTCAACCAGAATCCAGACTCTCATTGGAACCTACAGGAAGTGTTTAAGAGGCTGTAATTTCTGCAAAAGGAGGATCTACTAAATATTGATTTCATTTCTTTTTTGTGGTGCCCAAATTTATGCACCTGCCTAATTTTGTTTAAACAATTATAGCACACTTTCTGTAAATCAAATAAACTTCATTTCACTTCTCAAATATCACTGTGTGTGTCTCCTATATGATATATTTAACTGACATTTTTTATTGTAACAACCAACGGTTTATACAGGAAAATCATGATGATTAACAAGGTTACCCAAACTTTCGCATCCCACTGCATATTCAAGTACATCATAAGAATTGAACTCAAAATTTCTGCTGAAACAGATCAATAAATTGAGATCCTGTGGCTTTCAGTTTTACAGATTCCCCATAACTCTAACTGCTTATCAAATCCTTGGTGGGATACTCATTTCTGATAAACTAAGAAATTATTTTAATATGTGTTTCACAATTTCTCTTCTTGCTCCACTGTATCTTGGTCTTGTGGCCATTTTTATCTGAGTTTGTCCCCCAACGCGACTGTCCTAATTGCTGTGTGTAGTTCTTCTGGTCTGGTAAGACTCACGTGCTTACTTTGTTGTGGGTAAATATTATGCTTCCTAATGCAGGTGGATATCATTTCAAAATTCTTTGCCAAGTTACTTTTGTTGGGTTTGATATTTTTTTGCAAACATCTCATGCAATCTTGGTTATGTCGGCCGCCACTACCCCGCTACTTTGGACAGGCACAGGCGCCGCTCCACTCATCCTGTTTCTGATGCAGCGTTCCAGCAGTGTGCTGTGTCCTGTGTGTCCCTTGGGGCAAATGTATTTTGATTTTCTTAATTGAACCTCAACTCATTCTGCAGCACTGCAAGGTTTAATCCCTCATTTGTTTCTGTGTGCTGCTGCTAGACTGTTTGTAATGTGTTAATTAGTTTCTGCTACATATGCCATGCTGTTTCTCTCATTCTCTGTGTGAGCAATAGGTTCACTAGTCTGCTAGTCCCTTCTAAGGTGCACTGTACCTGACTGTATGCCCGTGTACCGACTTCTGCCCGATTCCTGGATTCTTACCCTCCTCTGCCTGACGCAACTTGTGCCTGTTTACTATATTGACTCTTTGCTGCCTGCCCTGACCTCAGACCTGTTTCTCATATTTGCACATACTCTACCTGCCCTGAATATGGCCTATAACTGGCTACAAGTTTGCCTGTTCCTTTGGTGCTACACACCGGTGTCTCTTGACCCTTGTGGGTCAGCAGACAACTACACGGAGATTACTCCAAGAGGTAGCTGCCTGGTTTGCTCTCTGCAGCAAAGTCCAGATCCTTGTATATAGGTTGAAGGGTGAAAACCAGACAGTCACCATAATAACGCCCTTAGGTTTAGCCCAAAGCCAAATGGTTGCTTGGCACAGGTTTATACAACTGAGAAAATTAAACATTTCCTAATAAGAAATAATTTAAATGATAACAACAGAGCTTAAGCACTTAAAGGGAATCTGTCAGCACCAAAACATCCCCCAAACTAGAGTAATCAGTGCACAGTGTAAGTGATACGACGTCCGGTTATGTCATTTTTATCTTCATACTCAAAATCTAGCAGTAAAATGCACTGAGGGAGCTCCCATGCTCACACACATAACGACTCAAAGACAAGTCCTCTTAATGCATTTTACTGCTGGTTTGTAGCACAGCATCAGAATGCAAGTGAGTATGAAGATAAAGAAGACATAACCGGAATGAATACCACTTACACTAGACACCGCTTACTCTAGTTTGTGGGGTGTATTGGAGCTGACAGATTCCCTAAAACAAGCATCCATAAAGTATATAACTACACAGCAGGGCAACAGGACTAACAGCAAGTTACACAGGTAATGCACACAATGAATAGCACTTAAATAAACTTGGATACAATTTACTTTAGTGGAATTATTCTGTGACACCAACCTTTGTTACTGTATTATCAGATATTGCACTCAAAACATACAAGTGAATGTATAAATGGGAAATGACAAGATAAAACCGGATACAACAGCACAAGAATAACAGCTTCAAGCAAAGGAGATTCATCATGCAAGAGTGAAGAGGTGAGAAGAAAGTGGCTCCGTAATAGTAACATGTTGTCGGTATGGAGACAAAGTCTTTAAAATGGCAAATAAAAGACTGAAAAGTGGAAATAATATTTAGAGCTTAAAAGTAACGGAAAGAAAAAGTCATTGCTGACTGCAAATTAACAAAACATGCATAAAAAATACTGTACTTTTGACTGCAGTATATAATTGTATCTAGATATATACCGTATTTTTCGCTTTATAAGACACACTTTTTCCCCTCCAAAGTGGATGGAAAAAGTCAGTGTGTCTTATAAAGGAAATGTGACCCCAAACGTGCATGCTGCGGCAGCTCAAGAGCTCTCTCTAATGGCTCCTGAGCTGCCATGAAACCGTGGGCGGGAGTTAGCGCAGGCTGGCAGCAGAAGTTAGCCTTCAGTGAAGACTCCAGTCTGCACATACATCGCGGCACTAAGCAGCACCTTGGGAGAGCTGGCGGCTTCCCTAAGTGCTAAATGATGCTGGCAGCCCTCGCTTCCATTCATGCCATTTGGCGGGCTGGCAGCTTCTCTGTATGCCGGCAGCCCGCGCTTCCATTCATGACATAGTGCGGGCTGGCGGCTTCTCTGTATGCCGGCAGCCCTTGCTTCCATTCATGCCATTGTGCGGGATGGCGGCTTCTCTGTATGTGCTGTACTGCCGACTGCCAGCCCGCACATCCTTCACTCACCGCAGCAGGAGGATCCCCTTCTCTGTGCTGCCTGGCCAAGCTGTGGTAAGTGCATCCTGCGCCCCCCCCCCCCCCCCCCTCCACACCTCCACCAATCAGCTCCCTAAATGTCTATATTAAATATGACTATAACCCCCCTCATCCATAGGAATCCACCCATGTACTGCAGTATATGGCTGGATTCCTATGGATGAGGGGGGTTATAGTCATATTTAATATAGACACATGCCAATTACAGAACAGTCCCTGGACAGTGTTTATTTTAAATATGACTATAACCCCCTAATCCATTGAAATCCACCCATATACTGCAATATATGGGTGGATTCCTATGGATGAGGGGGGTTATACGGTAGTCATATCAGTTACCATAAGCTAATATTGGTACAGTCCCTGGACAGTGTTCATATTTATTGTGATTACAACTCCCCTAAGAATACACCAATGTACAGTACCTACAGTACATCAGTGTATATTTTTAGGATGATAGGGGTTATAATCACATAACAGTGCTATCCACAGATCCCCCCCATAATAGTGTCATCCACAGGTCCCCCATAACAGTGTCATCAACAGATTGTCATCCACAAATCCCCCATAACAGTGCGTCATCCACAGATCCCCCATAACAGTGCGTCATCCACAGATCCCCCATAACAGTGCGCCATCCACAGATCCCCCATAACAGTGCCATCCACAGATCCCCCCATAACAGTGCGCCATCCACAGATCCCCCATAACAGTGCGTCATCCACAGATCCCCCATAACAGTGCATCATCCACAGATCCCCCATAACAGTGCGTCATCCACAGATCCCCCATAACAGTGTGTCATCCACAGATCCCCCATAACAGTGTGTCATCCACAGATCCCCCATAACAGTGTGTCATCCACAGATCATCCACAGACTACCATTAGTTTAAAATCCACCAAAAACACACCTTTTGGTTTAAAATATTTTTTTCTTATTTTCCTTCTCAAAAACCTGTGCGTCTTATCATCAGGTGTGACTTAAAAACCGAAAAATACTGTAATTGTTTATCTGTATTTATCTATCTATGAATTTCTGTCTGCCTGTTCTTTATTCATGGCCAAACAACTGGACCAATCTACACCAAATTTGGAATATAGGTAAATCAGGTGCTTTGAAAGGTTGTTGTCATGTTCCCTCCCGTGACAGAGGTGAGAAGATCGGATAGACTTGTTGCACGTGAGGCTATCTGACAGGTCTCTCTGTTTTCCTCTTCGTATGTTGTTGCTTGGCAGGATCTCACCTCTCCTCAGGTTCTGCTTGTTATCAGTAATAAGGCTCTATTTAGGTTCGCCTCACACTGCTGACCATGCGGTTGATATTTCCTCTTGTTTGCCTTGGATCTCCTGCTTTTCCATTCTTATCGAAGCAAAGTACAAGTTGCCTGTTCTGTTTGTTGTCTCTGGTTTGTTTTGGTTCTAGGCCTCAGGGAGATGTGGGTTTCTTCATCTGGGAAGGAACCAGCTGTCTTGTCTCCTGCTACCTATCCTAGGGCTCGTCGGTTTTAGCAGGGCATAGGTATCCGGTGTATGAGCATTTCCACCATCAGGGTTTGCATATACTGGCAGGAGTTAGGGAAAGGCCTAAGGATTAATAGGAGGTCACCATCCCTCTTCCTTAGCTTTTGAGGCCTAGACTGTTGTTTATTTCTTTTGTGTGTATCTGGTGTTTTTCCCTTCCCCATTACCCGTGACAGTTGTAGACTGACTACTTTTCTTGAGATATTTACATAACATGGCACTATCACATAACCCGTATTGGCCAATAGAGGCTCACAGGTCCTTCATTCTTAGTAGGGTTCAGTAAATCAAACTTCAGATCCAAAGTCAATTTGTTTAAAACGTTGTTTCAATGCTGTATGAGATTCGTCCAAATGCATGGGCTCCAGCGAGGGAAATTTGTTATCACCAAAGTCTCGTGGGACTTCGGTGAATAATTCCAGCCTTAAATTTTTAAACTTGAAAATTGTAAAGCTTTGATCCGAAGCTCAATTCGCTTAATACTAAGGGCTATGTTACACCAACAGATTACCTGACCACTATCTGTCCAATAAGACCATTAGTTGGTGTGTATAATAAATGATCTGTGTGTGTAAACGGCTATCAGACCAATGATTTGTCAAGAAATCTGTTGGGTGTAATACAGCCTTCATTCTTAGCCTTAGTGACATATACACAGTTTTACAGGGGAATTGTGGATGTCACTGTTATGGGGGTAATATGGATGCCACTGTTATGGGGGTAATATGGATGCCACTGTTATGGGGGTAATATGGATGCCACTGTTATGGGGGTAATATGGTTGTCACTGATATGGGGGCACTGTGGATGTCACTGTTATGGAGCACTGTGGATAACACTGTTATGGGGGCATTGTGCATGTCACTGTTAGAAGTATGTAAGTGTTATGGGGGCACTCTTGATACACTAGGTGTATCATACTACTGCTTAAGAACCTACACCCAAGATCAAAATAATAATTATTGACAAACACTCTAACTAAAAACTTGTGCATTTTTTGTTTACATAGTACAGTTGAAAAATAGATTTGTCCCTCAAATTCAACCAAAGGATGGGAGAGAATATGGTAGAAAGTAATATTATTAAACTTTAACAAATTTCCATCTGTTGATCCAGAAAAAGGACTCTTGCTTCAGAAAAGTGCTTCAAAAAGTCTCAGGGTTTGAGTTTTTGTGATTTTTAATAAAAAAAAGGAATGAAGCCAGAAATCTATGGCAGCTATGAACTGTCATAGATTTCTGTTTAGGCGCGCGGACTGCCAGAGGAAGTGCCTAATTTATGACGAGGCATCATTTATGACGAGGCATCATAAATTAGGCACATCCTCTAGCAGCCCAGGGGATAGCAATACCGGCACAGAAAGCACTAGACTTTTTTTCCTCCTAAGTGTAGAGGAAAAAGAACACTGCACACCAACAAGACAACCTTATTTCAAATATGAAACATGGTGAGAAGAGCATCACGGTTTGATGCTGTGTATCAAACATTTTACAGGAGAAGGTAAGGGCAGCAGGCCATGGCCTCAAGCTGAAGAAACAGTAGATGAAGCAACAATGACCCAAAGCACACAATAAAATCAACTTAAGACTTGTTGAAAAGGAAGTTCTGACCTTTAAAGGGGTTATTCAAATCCTAATGCCCCCCAAAATGCCCGGGCCTCTCATACTGGTCATACTTATCCCCGCCCCCATTGCCGGATGTTTTCATCCACGCAACAGGGTGATGCAGTGGAAGCGGTGCGGGCATCAAAAGCGGCGTGGGTGCCCAGAAGCGGGTAAGTATACCCAGTATGAGGGACCCGGATATTTTGGGGCGCATTACAGGGGTTGGATAACCCCTATAACCTTATGACCAGAAAGGGCTGTGCATGCAAACCCTCCCATAAATATAGATAAACTGAGACACATTTGCAGGGAGGTATGGCACAAATGTCATTCTTAATATTGTGCAAATCTGATTTGCAGCAGGAAGAAACACTTGTTGGAGGTGATTGCCGCAAAAAGGGGACTTTTTTCTGTGCTCTGTGGATATAAAAAAGTCTATGCTGATGCTAATACATTTTGTCAATTGTATATGTTTTAGTTTTATATTTTTTAAATGTAGCGCTGCAGCCGTCTTGCAGGTTAGCCTAGGCCATGTGATGACAAGTTCATCAGTCATATGTGCAGTGTCCCACTCACGTGACCGTGGGCCCCGCAAACTTATTTTAATCATGTATTAATGTCATGTTATATGTCTGCATTTTGTATAAACTGGATTCAAAAAAAGTTGGGACACTATACAAATCGTGAATAAAAACTGAATGCAATGATGTGGAGGTGCCAACTTCTAATATTTTATTCAGAATAGAACATAAATCACGGAACAAAAGTTTAAACTGAGAAAATGTACAAATTTAAGGAAAAAATATGTTGAATCAGAATTTCATGGTGTCAACAAATCCCCAAAAAGTTGGGACAAGGCCATTTTCACCACTGTGTGGCATCTCCCCTTCTTCTTACAACACTCAACAGACGTCTGGGGACCGAGGAGACCAGTTTCTCAAGTTTTGAAATAGGAATGCTCTCCCATTCTTGTCTAATACAGGCCTCTAACTGTTCAATCGTCTTGGGCCTTCTTTGTTGCACCTTCCTCTTTATGATGCGCCAAATGTTCTCTATAGGTGAAAGATCTGGACTGCAGACTGGCCATTTCAGTACCCGGATCCTTCTCCTACGCAGCCACGATGTTGTGATTGATGCAGAATGTGGTCTGGCATTATCTTGTTGAAAAATGCAGGGTCTTCCCTGAAAGAGATGACATCTGGATGGGAGCATATGTTGTTCTAGAACCTGAATATATTTTTATGCATTGATGGTGCCTTTCCAGACATGCAAGCTGCCCATGCCACACGCACTCATGCAACCCCATACCATCAGAGATGCAGGCTTCTGAACTGAGCGTTGATAACAACTTGGGTTGTCCTTGTCCTCTTTGGTCCGGATGACATGGCGTCCCAGATTTCCAAAAAGAACTTTGAATCGTGACTCGTCTGACCACAGAACAGTCTTCCATTTTGCCACACTCCATTTTAAATGATCCCTGGCCCAGTGAAAACGCCTGAGCTTGTGTATCTTGCTTAGAAATGGCTTATTCTTTGCACTGTAGAGTTTCAGCTGGCAACGGCGGATGGCACGGTGGATTGTGTTCACTGACAATGGTTTCTGGAAGTATTCCTGAGCCCATTCTGTGATTTCCTTTACAGTAGCATTCCTGTTTGTGGTGCAGTGTCGTTTAAGGGCCCGGAGATCACGGGCATCCAGTATGGTTTTACGCCTTGACCCTTATGCACAGAGATTGTTCCAGATTCTCTGAATCTTCGGATGATGTTATGCACAGTTGATGATGATAGATGCAAAGTCTTTGCAATTTTTCGCTGGGTAAAACCTTTCTGATATTGCTCCACTATCTTTCTGCGCAACATTGTGGGAATTGGTGATCCTCTACCCATCTTGGCTTCTGAGAGACACTGCCACTCTGAGAAGCTCTTTTTATACCCAATCATGTTGCCAATTGACCTAATTAGTGTTAATTGGTCTTCCAGCTCTTTGTTATGCTCAAATTTACTTTTTCCAGCCTCTTATTGCTACTTGTCCCAACTTTTTGGGGATTTGTTGACACCGTGAAAATTTGAATCAACGTATTTTTTCTTTAAAATGATACATTTACTCGGATTAAACGTTTGATCTGTCATCTACGTTCTATTACAAATAAAATATAGACATTTGCCATCTCCACATCATTGCATTCAGTTTTTATTCACAAATTGTTTAGTGTCCCAACTTTTTTGGAATCCGGTTTGTATTTTAGCTCCTGTCATATTCTCCATGTCACAATGTGATTGTATATGCAAATATTCTTTACACAGGCCTAGTTAGGGTGCACTACACTTGTTTCTCTACAAGATGGAGCAGTGTCAGTGTGTATAAATAAGCATAGCTCAGACCTAAGTTAGGCAGAGTGTTGTTGGCTGGTTGAGGTCAATCCAAACCAGTCCAGATGATCTCAGGTCAATCCAAGTGAGAGTTCAGTTCAAAGCAGTTCTCTCATGAGCCTACAAGAAAGCAACAGCGATGTAGCTGAATATCTGGAGGGAGGCCCCTTCCTACCCTCTATACTCTGTCCCTGTTGGCTCCATAACCCAGGGTTAAGGCCTGCAAGTATTCTTCCTAGAGGTGAGCAATCCACTCCTATAGATCGCTCTTCCGGGGGGACCAATGTCTAAACTGTATGCAGCCGAGTATTTAAGGAATTATCACGTTTATGCAAGACAAAGGATTAGCAGGATAGTCATAACCTGAGGACTTATTAGGCACCTTTGTAGTAGGTGTAGGAGATAGCAAGAAGCATCCACACCTCCAGTTCAAATTCTGAGGACAGTCAGGCCAACTGTCAGAACAACATTGGAATAGAAGTTTCAGGATTCAGAAAAGCACCTTTTTATTCAAGGATTAGGATCAGGCCGGAGTTTTGACCAGTGTAATACTTTCATTATTACCAGCCTAGTCTGAGCAGTAGCTTTCTTATGTATTACAAGAGCCTGTACTTCATTAAGGATTTGCATTTCCCTTTCCCCATATGTATGGGAGATTGTGCTTAATGCCAGATTGTATCAAGAGACTGTTTTAATGCATTGGATGTGTTATTATCAAGAGTCATCTTCAGTGAAGTTCCTTCTGAGTTTCATCCAACTTGCCTCAGACTCAAGTTCCTCTATTAATACAACAGTAAATGGTTGTACCTCCATACAAAAGGTACTGGCGTCACGATTACAAGGGACATTGCCACTGGCACATTAATACAGACCACCGAGGGCACCTCAAACCAACATCTGGCCAGTGTCCCTTACAGAACAGAAAAGAAAATTTGGAAGTTAATTCAGACCCGTAGGGATCACAATGTATCCCAAAGGAATGAAAAATTGGGCGCCGACAAGAGTGGTGTTGAAATAGCAATAGCAAAAAAGGGGAGGTGAGGCAGCTCAAAGAGTGTTTGTGACTACAGACACTAGAAGGATAATAAGAATGGGTGTATGGGAGAATAATCTACAGTGTTGGAGAGTCCATCACTTGTAGTTTAGACCCCCCCAAAAAAAAGAGAGAGAGCGCCAGACCTCGTTTCGAGTACCTTTGTAACTGTACTCGAAACGAGGTCTGGCGCTCTCTCTCTTTTTTTTGGGGGGTCTAAACTACAAGTGATGGACTCTCCAACACTGTAGATTATTCTCCCATACACCCATTCTTATTACAGTGTCCCTTACACCAGAGTGTGCCCCAGAGAATCCTTGTGCAGTTCTCCTTTTCACTTATGCGAGCCTGCCCAGGGACGACATAACCGTGAGTAACCAGAACTGTATTTACCTCGGCCTACCTATTGCTCACACCGTGACCTCACACAATTCCCCTGCAAGGTCGGGCATACCGCATATGGCCTTAGCGCAGCTCAGCCCTATTGAAGTGAATGGGGTTGAGCTGCGAGAGCAAGCACAGCCGATATACAATGTACGGTGCTCAGCTTGGTGAGCTGAGAGAAGGCCATGGCACTCACAGGACCGATCAGATACTGTCATCAATTAGACAATCTCAGTTAGAAAATCTCAGAAAACCCCTTGAAGTATGAAGAAACAACAAAAAGTATACAAATTTGGTATCACTGCAATTGTACTGACTCTGTACTGCAGGGAACCCCATAAAACAATAGTGTATTTGCAATTTCTTTCTGATTCCACCTCATCAATTATTTTTTCTTTCAGCTTTCCGATTACATAATATGAAATATTAAATAGTGACAATAGAAAGTACAAGTCTTGACCTTCAACCCCTCTGACCAGAAAAGGGTTGTGCATGCAAGCCATCCAATAAATATTGATGAACTGAAACACATTTGCAGGGAGGAATGGTCCATAATTCGTCTTCCACTGTATGGGGACAAGTGATGGCTACTGCTATTGCTCATCCTTATACACATTAAGTGTTTGTGTGCTCCATCAATGATTAATTCCACTGTTTTTTTTGCACATCGGGCAATTGGTGACACAGTTACATGGGCCTATTATTGGGAACAAGTCTTCATAGTAATATTCGTTCCCGGTAATCTGTCCGACAATTGCGCGGTGTAAATCCATCTTAACACTTTGAGGTCATTGACATAAAACCCCAATGCTGACCCGAGAGCAAAGTTTGATTAAGTTTGGGAAAGGACAGCTTAAAATATAATGTCATCTATATTGTGAGAAACAAAAGTCCCCTCCAAAACCTTGATGTCCAGATGTTGTTGGATGACCATTTATAGTGACTCTAATGCAAAATGAAAAGCAAGGGAAAAGGTGGCAACCCTGGAGAATCAAAAAATATAAAATATTTGAAGATGTTATCCCGCAGTATTTTCTGTCTCTATCTGATGGAGACAAGTTGTATTTTTCCTGTACTGCTCTAATACTTCAGGTTGTCCTTCACCTTTCTAGACATTCATCTCAACAGTACATTCATGTTAATAGAGGAAGAAGTTATTACAAGCTAAAACCTTTTCTTTTCATCCGGTAGCTATCCAATGCATTCCCTTTTCAGTCAACAGTCTTAATGGAAACTATGATTCAATAAATTACACGTTTTGTCCAATATCTTAACAATTCACTTCTCTGAAATACTATATGAAAGTGCCTGTGTAACTCTTGACAGTGTTTTTTTTTTTTAAGTTTTTTTTTTTTTTTTTGAGAACTGCCAGAAGTAAAAGAGAATTTAGTTCACAGGATGAAGATTACAAAAATCGCATTAAGTATATAGAGATGTGTCTGCCTTAGAGCTACTGTTAGCAGCTTTTCAGATACCCAAGGTTTCCACTTCAAACAATATACTCCTGGTAGATGGAAATATTCTTAAGAGATGGTGGCTAACCTGGAGATGTTCTACCTACCAATATCTTGGGTTTCTTACATGCTGGCCTTCAAGAAGGGGCTAAAATGCCTGTGACAAGCAGATTGGAATGAGTAGACTTCAAAAGGCGGATGACGGAGGACATCTGTGAGAGCAGCTAAAGCTGAACCATTGGCACTTTTTTCCTTCCTCTACTCCTGGTGGCCTATAAGACATTCCATTGTAATGTGATACACTCTCCAAAGTAGCCGAGGGATTATGAATCACAACACAACTAAATTTAATTTGCAATAGGAGAATAGTAATCACACACGGGAAAGAAAACACTAACATTTAAAATCATTAGTGAGTTACAGATTAAACTGCTGCATCGGGACAAAACCAATGTTCTTTGTGGCTTCCCGTTTATGCTTTTCAATGTAAGCATTGTTCTAAGGCCATATTTTCTCTCCCCGATCCTTAAATGGCAATAAATTAGACTTTGGACAGCCATACAAGCTGCTACTAGATGTGAATGTGAATGTGTCTGTAAAAAAGACTGACTTTCAATCAAAGTCTATTGAAAGAATTGTTGGGTTTTCTAAAGAAGCATGTTGTGCCTATTAACCAACTCACAAAAGAGGCCATTTTCCTGATTTATGGGAAGTTGCTATAGAGATCTAGTTGTGTAGATTGGCAGGTGAAGCCTGTACTCACCATTCCCCAAGGTTAGTCCTCATTATACAAGAGAATACATAGCACTGCATAGACTTAATAAAACAAATAACTCACCCAGGATCCACCGACGAGCTGCAGAATATACACACACACAGATAGAATCAATACAAATGCAGATATTGTAACTGAAAAGACTACTTACTGCAAAACTTTGCATTAAATTCTCGCTTTATAGTACAGCCAGTACTGCTGACATCAAGAATTAACAGAAGTAGGGATAACCTGTGTACTTTCAAGCCGATAACTTATACCGATATTCATTATTATTATCATATTCATAAAAAAAAAATATATACCGTATATACTCGAGTATAAGACGAGTTTTTTGGCACATATAGCTCCGGTAATAGCAGGCAGTGCGGGGGGCGGCGCTCACTCACGTCACGCGCCTGCGCCGCCTAGTGGGAGCAGGCGCGTGACGTCAGTAAATGAGCGCCGCCCCCGCATTGCCTGCTATTACCGGAGCTAAGACAAAGTACCGGTAAGATATCCAAATAATCAGAGTAAAGAGCTCAGCAATGAGCGATGATTAAAGTTAAAGTAGTTACTGATTATGGTAGTTTATAAATATACTGCTGTGAGCGTCGGGGAGGGGGATCTGGTGATGGCACTGTAGGGGGATCTGTGGATGGCAGTGCCATCCACAGATCCCCCTACAGTGCCATCCACAGATCCCCCCTCCCCTAAACAGTGCCATCATGGCACTGTTTAGGGGAGGGGGGATCTGTGGATGGCACTGTTTAGGGGGGATCTGTGGATGGCACTGTTTAGGGGGGATCTGTGGATGGCACTGTTTAGGGGGGAGATCTGTGGATGGCACTGTTTAGGGGGGGATCTGTGGATGGCACTGTTTAGGGGGGAGATCTGTGGATGGCACTGTTTAGGGGGGAGATCTGTGGATGGCACTGTTTAGGGGGGAGATCTGTGGGTGGCACTGTTTAGGGGGGAGATCTGTGGATGGCACTGTTTAGGGGGGATCTGTGGATGGCACTGTTTAGGGGGGAGATCTGTGGATGGCACTGTTTAGGGGGGAGATCTGTGGGTGGCACTGTTTAGGGGGGAGATCTGTGGATGGCTCCCTGTATTTAATGCAGAGTGTGTGTGTATATAATGCACACACTCTGCATTAAATACAGGGAGTCAGAGTCAGACTCCCATCAATCTGAGTCACCCTCTTGCAGATGTGTGTATATAATGTAGAGTGTGTGCATTATATACACATACACTCTGCATTATAGCTGCATTTTCCACCCTAGTCTTATACTCGAGTCAATAATTTTTCCCATTTTTGGGGGGTAAAATTAGGGGCCTCGGTTTATACTTGGGTCGGCTTATACTCGAGTATATACGGTATGTTTTCTGTTACAGCGTTCACCACATAGGAGATTTTTTAAATATATTTTAATAGTTTGGATTTTTCGGAAGTGGCAATATGTGATATGTTTATTTATTTATTGTTTATATATTTTATATGTAAAATCGGCAAAGGGGGTAATCTATACTTAATATTTTGGTGTGTTTTTTTTTTTTTTACTTTTTATTTTACAGTTTATTTAATAACTATTTCACCCCTTAGGGGCTAGAACCTGGGATATTTTAATCCCTTGTCTATTCACCCTCTTAGAGCTCTATTTTGGTGATAAGGATCTCACAAATGGAGCTGCGATCAGCGTCAGAAGTTAACCCCTGAGCTTCCTGTCATATAGGCTGGGAACCGCCCCCTGTATTTGTATTAGACGTTAATTATCATTGGTGGTGCAGTGCGCCCGCCCCTCCTCCTCCCCTCTCTCCTCATTGGCAGCGCGGCACAGGGGGGAGGGAGAGAGTGACTCCTTCTCCCCTGTGCTGCTGAGGGAACATGAGCGCGCTGACAGCAGAGCGCTCATGTTCTGTGAAAGCGCGCTGGACACATTATCGGCATATCGGCAAGGTTAGATGCCGATACTTAAAACTTTAAAAATCATGAATATCGGACGATAATATCAGTAACTCAGATAATCAGTCGATCCTTAGACGGAAGTAAGCAATTCATGGAAAAATGTCGGCATTATGGCAGTTTTACAAATAAAAGATAAAATTTCTTAAGAATGACGCAAAAAACTGATCAAAGTTTTTCTGCTGAAAAAATGTAGTGAATGCAGTTACCAAGTTTAAAGTGAAAATCCACTGATGAAAACCATTTTGTTATTTTTATATAATTTTGTGCATTCATTTTTAATATATTTGTATGGTGGTATATTTTGTGCATTCACTTTTTTTTATATATTTGTATGGTGGTTTATTCTGTGCATTTATTTTTTTAACATTTTCTTTTTCCCAAATAAAGTGATCCATTCCTGTTATGAATGCCATCAGAGCCATTTTTATAATTGATTTTGTGTGGGTTTTTGCTAAACATTTTGTATCCTTTGGAGTCTGCAGCTTCCATGTTTTACAGTACAAAGAAGCTGCAGAAAGCAGTTCTGTGATAAATCCATCCTCTTTTGAACAAACTTCATAGCTGATTTATGCCTAAAACAATGCTGAATGTATACAATATGCTACTTCTGCTTCGTAGGGTGTGCTACACACAGGGGCGTAGCTAAAGGCTCATGGGCCCTGGTGCAAGAGTTAGGCTTGGGCCCCCCTTCCCTCAGTGCTTTGTGTGTCTTCTTATGCAGCACAAGGGTCTTTGGGCCCCCTAAGGCTCCTGGGCCCGGTAGCGACTGCTACCTCTGCACCCCCTATAGCTACGCCCCTGGCTACACACATCGTAGCAGCTAAAAAAACACTCTGGCAGAGCCTGTAGAGAGTGAAAATGCAGGATACAAGTCATGGGGGGTCATTTAATAAACAGAAATACGCCTAAATTATCTGTGACTTCTTCCCGGTCACGCCAGGTCTAAAAAAAAGTAGGCACAGTAGGGACGGGATGGCAGGCCCGTCTGATTTACCATTTTCTATGCCTGTTTGAGCCTTAAAAAATGGTCTTAATGTAAGACATTTAAAAGTGGCGATGGATACGCCAAAGTTATGAAGAGGCCAGCGGATCCCACTGCCAGGTAGTGGGTTTATTAAGACTGGCGTCTAAAACGTGAGTCTTAATAAATGTGCCCCATAAAATGGTCAGATATAGTGTTACTCCTGATATACTGAAATGAAAGCTTACTCTGGAACATCACCAGCAAGGATAGATACAATATAGCTCATGGTAAAATGTGTAAAGACGCAATGGGGTATGATTGCCCTATCCACTAAAGGATTATACCTTAGGGTGCAGCATAGAGCACACAACAGTTGTGAAATGCTGCTACACAGTGCAATATAAGACATGGACAGGGTTGTACTCTACTGTTACCTCATAGGCCCCAGTACACAATTATGCATTCTAAACTGTGAAAATAGTTATTAATCCTAAATATTTAAAGGTGTTTTTCCCCTGGTGCTATGGGGGCTTGTGCTAATAAGATGTTACTTTTCTCAGGAATGGTGAGGAATGAGGATAAATGAGGAATTGTCTTACTCAACCCTACCAGAGATTATGCCTGGTTTAATGGGGTAGATCCTAATGACATATGCTCTTTAAGACACCCTCCAAATGACAAAAGGATCAGAGAACTTATTAGAGGACTTGGTCAAGCAAACTTTGTTACTTACCACATATGTGAAGGTAAGATCCAGCTTTGGGCTGTAGATTTTAGAAACATGTAGGAAAAAACATCTTGTAATAATTCTCGCTAAAGGCAATAACACCTATTGAGCACAGCCACCAGACTGAAGTCTGGCCTCCTGGTGAACTCAAACATAAGGATCGTTGTAGCACACTTCACTAGGGTTGTTTCGGTATCAAACTTTCGATACCCAATTGACACTTTTAGCCCGTTATCGACACAATGCCGGGATATGTCTTTTATCAATACTAGGCTGTGCTACTGCACAGCCTAGTATCAGAGAATATGGATTGTGCTGCTCTCAGCGTGCATCATGTTCCCTCAGCAGCCCAGGGAATAAGGAAGCAGTCTCTCCCTCCCTCGTGTGCTGCTGCTGCCTTCAATGAGAGCACAGAGGGGAGGGGCTCTGGCCACTGCGCCACCAATGATAACTAATGTTTAATACATTACAAATGCAGGCGGCAGCAGAAACTCATTGCCAGCACCTCACCTCTGACAGGGCGCTGCGATCCGCAGCAATTAACCCCTCAGGTGTTTCTGCCGCCGGCTGTATTTGTATATTAAACGGTAATTATCATTGGTGGTGCAGTGTGCCCTGCCCCCCCCCCCCTTATTAAAATTGGTGGTAGTGGCCACAGAGTCCCCTCACCTCCTCTCATTGGTGGAGCAGTGGCAGCTTCTGATCGGAGCCCCAGCAGTGTAATCCTGGGGCTCCGATCGATCAGTAACCATGGCAGCCAGGACGCTACTGAAGCCCTGGCTGCTATGGTAATCTCCCTGCTGCCATGAGCACAAAGCCCAGGGCAGCAGGAACAGTGTGAGATCCTATTCACCCTAATAGAGCTCTAAGAGGGTGAATAGACAAGGGATTAAAAGATCCCAGGTTCTAGCCCCTAAGGGGTGAAATAAACTGTAAAAATAAAAAAGTAAAAAAAAAAACACACCAAAATGTTAAGTATAAATCACCCCCTTTCCCAATTTTACATATAAAATATATAAACAATAAAATATATATATATTACATATCGCCACGTCTGAAAAGTCCAAACTATTAAAATATAAGAAAAATCTCCTATGCGGTGAATGCTGTAAAATTTTAAGAAAAACAGCGCGATTCGCCATTTATTTATTTTTTGTCACCTTGTCCCCCCCCAAAAATAGGATAGGACTGTTCGATTATGGGCCGGATGTTTCATAAAATGCGGAATGCATGTGTTTTTTTTTTTCTGCGTGGTATCGAATGGTATCGAGTATCGCAATACTTTTTTTATGGTATCGAAACCGAATCAAAATTTTGGTATCAAAACAACCCTACACTGCACCTCATTTTCTGAAATATACTTGGATTGGACTATTTTAGAGAACTTCGAGTAAAATATTTGAATTTAGTTCAAACAATGCTGTTGTCACATTGTGTAATGCTATTGTACAGACAATTTTCAAATATACTGAAGGACCAGGCGCTCTTCTGTTGGGCAGTACCACAGACAAGTTTATATTACAACAAAGTAAAAAAAAAATTGAAAAGAAATAAAATAAAATTGATAACATTTATATCAAATTACATCAAATTATCATTGTGTTTTGAATTTCTTTCTACAACCATTTATTCTCAGTGTCCAACAGGTTGATAATGATGCAATTCCTGGAGTCTGATGAGTGCTTTCATTTATTGTATTTAAATTATTGACCATTTGACAACTTTCATAACAAGCAGGCCCTAGAGGGAAATGAGGCCCATGAATGGCGTCTCCAACACCGTGTATCCAGGGCACATGGTCCTGATAGCTGAAGTGAGTGCTGTTTTCATCTGTATCCAAGTTCTGACTGTAACCAGTTGAAAACTATGGAAGACCAGACAACCATTGGCTTCCTGCCCAAAAACTTACTCTGGTAAGCAATAGGCTGACATAGGCCTGTGGCCTACCAGAGGACAAGAGCACACTGAATAAGTCAGCATCTAATGCAGGTGCACTTCATTGTACTGCCTGTGCAGGGCAGAAAGGAAACCTGGCCACTCATGGGAACAGTTATTTTTATAGGCGCAAAAGGGGCACTATTAATGGGGGTACACAAAAGATTACTATTTACTTACCATAAAAAAGGTCTAGTACTGTAGGGGGAACATTACTACTGTATGGGGGCTCAAGGGGGAATATAGTGGCGTAGCTATAGGGGAAGCGGCTACTTTGGGGGCCCATCCAGGAGGAGGATTAAAAGACGTTATTGTCCATACCTTTCCAGTATTATAAAATTACATTATATACAGTGACAATGTAGGAAACAGACAGGGCAGTTGCTGGGCGTCATCTCAGAGAGCGATTCTGACTAGCCACAATAGTGCGGGTTGCACAGGAGGAGGGGCTTGTGAAGATGTTGCTGGGGGAAGGGGGGGGGGGGGGTCAAAAACTTACTGTGTGGCCCAGTCATTTCTAGCTACACCACTGGGGGGATAATATTGTGTGGGGCACCAAGTGGAGTATCATTACTGCCTGGGTCACTATGCATGGCAAATTAGGTAAGAAGGGTGCTGAAAAACCAAGTAGTCAAACATGCCTTAGCATCAAATTCTGCAGAGATGAGTCATGACTGGAAAAGTCTGGCCCATGAGATGTGTTGGATGAAATGGTACTCGGAGATAGCTCTGGAAACCATAAGTGATGCAGCAATTTCTCCAAAGTGTCCCAGTACAGAATAATACAAGGCTGCATGTTGCTTGAGCTACTGTAAGCAGCCTGTGGGGTCTTAATGTACTACCATGGCCTGCAGAATCTCCAGACTTGTCTCCCATTGGGCACATCTAGGATGTGATTGGTTGCCAACTGCAAAGGGAGCTGCCAGCAGCAGACCTTGATGATTTGCATGCATAAGTGCATTCAGCATGGCAGAACATTTCTCAGACAACCATTAATAACCTCATAACCTTGATAGCATGCCATATATATGAGGCTATATATAGGGACTATATATATATATGTATGTATATATATATATATATATATATATATATATACATAGTGGGAATTTGCTTTGGTAGACAGGCTAGCGAACGCAGTACAGAGGCAACCACAAAGTCTTTAACTTAAACAGTTCAGTGTTTTATTCACGCAAAGGGAAAAACAAAAAAATAACGGTTTGCAGTAGGGGTGCACCGAAATGAAAATTCTGGTCCGAAACCGAAAATTCAGGATACCCCTTGACCGAAACCGAAACTGCCTTTTTGCCCAAATACTTTTAAAAGACCCCCCACCCCATAACAGTGCCATCCACAGACCCCCCCACCTCATAACAGTGCCATCCACAGACCCCCCCACCTCATAACAGTGCCATCCACAGACCCCCCCCACCTCATAACAGTGCCATCCACAGACCCCCACCCACCCCATAACAGTGCCATCCACAGACCCCCACCCACCCCATAACAGTGCCATCCACAGACCCCCACCCACCCCATAACAGTGCCATCCACAGACCCCCACCCACCCCATAACAGTGCCATCCACAGACCCCCCCACCTCATAACAGTGCCATCCACAGACCCCCACCCACCCCATAACAGTGCCATCCACAGACCCCCACCCCATAACAGTGCCATCCACAGACACCACCCCCCCCCCCCCCCCATTGTACAATTAATAGAAAATAGCGGGGAGGGACTGGGAGGAGGAGCTGGGGGCCAGGTGCATTCACTGTTCTCCGGCCCCCAGCTCCAGTAGTTATAAAATGTTGTACAATTAATAAGCATTCTATTCATGAAGCCCCCTCTGTAGTAGAACATTCAATATAGCCACATCCTACTCACAGGGCTGTTATCTTAATGCTGGCCGGCCAGGCAGACGAGTGGCAGCGTCACAACTGACGTCATGTGCCTGGCCTACTTTCTGAATGAAGGAGGCGGCGCAGGCATGGGACGTCAGTCGTGACGCTGCCGCTCGTCTGCCCGGCCGGCCAGCATTAAGATGACAGCCCTGTGAGTAGGATGTGGCTGTATTGAATGTAATACTGCAGAGGGGGCCTCATGAATAGAATGCTTATTAATTGCACACATTTTATAACTACTGGAGCTGGGGGCCGGAGCACAGTGAACGCACCGGCCCCCAGCTCCTCCTCCCAGTCCCTCCCCGCTATTTCCGGCCGATATGTAAAAATATCGGCAGAAACAGATTAGGTGCATTTTCGGCCGCTGAAATTTCGGTGCAGCCCTAGTTTGCAGTCTTAGTGTTTGTTCACACCATAAAAAGTCCACAGAACAAAAACCTTCACCTGGTCAGCAGTTTTTCCACCCGCAGACCAAAGCAGGCTTTAAGGCCTGTTTCCCAGCAGGCGTCTCTCAGCCCTTTAGCACAGCACAAGTTCTCAGTTCCAAACACACAGAGACTGACAGCGCTCCACTGTCAGATGGAGGATAAGCCACACCCAGCTGAGACTGCTGGCTGGGTTTATATTGGCCAATAAAGACCCGGCCTGGAGCATGGGGAGCAGTCACCCATTCAGCACTTTGGCTACTCCCAGTAAGAACCGGCCCGGATCGGCTTTACAGCCACACTAACAACAAACTGTCAACCAGCACTAGCTGCCGCTGACACTTAAAACTACCGGCTCTTACCTCACCAAGGCCAGGAATCTTAGTGACACATACCTTCCATCAATGATGGCCCCTTGCGCCTTCCTACAATATATATGTGTGTGTGTATATATATATATACACACACACACACACACACACACACACACACACACACTTCTCGAAAATATAAAGGGAACACTTAAACAACACAATGTTACACCAAGTCAATCAGACTTCTGAGAAATCAGCCTGTCCATTTATGAAGCAACACTGATTGTGAATCAATTTATCCTGCTGTTGTGCAAAGACAACAGGTAGAAATGATAGGCAATTAGCAAGACAACCCCTATAAAGGAGTGGCTCTGCAGGTGGTGCAGACCATTTCTCTGTACTCATCCTTTTTGGCTGTTGTTTTGGTCACTTTTACATTTTGTCATTGCTCTCACCCCTAGAGGTAGCAAGAGGAGGTGTCTACAACCCACAGAAGGTAGTGCAGCTTATCCAGGATGGCACATCAATGCGAGCTGTGGCAAGAAGGCTAGCTGTGTCTGTCAGCACAGTGTCCAGAGCATGGAGCAGATACCAGGAGACATGCCAGTACACCAGGAGACGTGGAGGGGGCCGTAGGGGCAACAACCCAGCAGCAGGACCGCTACCTCCACCTTTGTGCAAGGAGGAACAGTGCCAGAGCCCTGCAAATGACCTCCAGCGGCCACTAATATCCATGTGTCTGCTCAGACTGTCAGAAACAGACTCCATGAGTGTGGTATGAGCGCCCGACATCCACAAGTCGGTGTTGCGCTTACAGCCCAACGCCGTGCAGGGTGATTGGCATTTGCCAGAGAAAACCAAGATTGGCAGATTCGACATTGGCACCCTGTGCTCTTCACAGATGAGAGCAGGTTCACAATGAGCACATGTGACAGACACTGGAGACGCCGTGGAGAACGTTCTGCTGCCTGCAACATCTTCCAGCATGACCGGTTTGGCAGTGGGTCAGTAATGGTGTGGGGAGGCATTTCTTTGGAAGGCTGCACAGTCCTCCATGTGCTAGCCAGAGGTAACCTGACTGCCATTAGGTACCGGAATGAGATTCTCACACCCACTGTGAGACCATATGCAGGTGCAGTGGGCCCTGATTTCCTTCTGATCCATGACAATACTAGGCCTCATGTAGCAGAGAATAAGAAAGAAATCAGCCGGCACTGCCGCATGTGTCTATGCGATCACTGTATCCCGAACCTTCACGGTGGTGCTCTCTTGGTTATGTAGTGGTTAAACAAAAAATAATTATTACCCACTCGCTATGCCCAGATGGTACATATCCTAGTGATATGCCAGCAATGTGTGAGATGGGCCAATCCTTTTAAATTTCAAAGCTCAGAATGCTCCTTTTCTAACCCTCAGGACCACTGTTAGTCGTTCTGCTCCCTCTCCACACAGAGATGTGACCGCTCAGCCAGGAACCAAGAAGCATACAGATGGGCAGGGGAGTTCAGGAAACAATGAAATGGTAATCAGGGATCAGAAGGTGAGTATTACTTATTTAATTATTTTAAAGCATTCTAAGGATTCGCTAACAAAGGTCTTTAAAGGGGTTTTACCTTCACATACAATGGGGGCATATCGCTAAGATATGCCCCCATTGTCTGATAGGTGCGGGTCCCATCTTTGGGACCCACACCTACAACAAGAACGGAGCGGGTAAATGAATGGAGGGTGCACTGAGCATGTGCAGCTGCCCTTCATTCATTACAATGGGGCTGCCGAAAAGAGCTGAGCGCTGGCTTGCTATTTCTGTCTTCCCCATAGAAATGAATGGCACACTCCCATTCCCTTGTGGAGCAGGGCTTGGTGGTGGACGGACCCCGGGTCCTACAGACACAGTTCTCCCAGCTCCGTTCTCCTTGTAGGTGCGGGTCCCCGAGGTGGGACATGCACCTATCAGACAATGGGGGCATATCCTAGCGATATGCCCCCAATGTCTGTGATGGGAATACCCCTTTAATATATAACTGAATATGAAATGGACCCGGAATTACTAATGTGTTTGTGCCACAAATCTGTGTAAAAAGTGGTGCAAACTGGCGCAATTTGGCACATCTAGGGTTTCTACAGTGCATGCTTGATAAAGAGGTGGGGCTTAGTGGAAAGGTTAGGCTAAGAAGAGAAAGTTTGCGGAAAAATTGTGCCACAATTCTGGCATAAAAAGCTACCTTAAAGTAAGTCAAATAAGTTGGTATAGAGTCAGAGAGAAGATCTATCCTTGCACCACATTCATCATCCAGCCTGAGCCACTGTGACAAATCGGGTACTAGACGGGCTGTCTAAACTCACGCCATCCTTAGAAATAGTAAATCTGGGCCATAGTTGAGTAAACTGTTTGGCTTAAGTATAGAAAGAATGTCCATAAAGCAAACCATTGACATGTTAACAAGTGAGCATGTATTAACTGAACCCTAAAGTGTGCCTCATCTCACGATTCTCTAGAAGACTAAGAGTACCTGCACGAGCATAATTCTGCCTTTTTTTTTGTAGAATAGCAGCAAAGTTTATGAAATTAAACCAATCTAATATACACTTTGCAGATTTTTTTTTCTGGGGAAAAATTTACCTGACTTGCGGATTTCCAAATCTACAGCATGTCAATTATGTTTGCGGCTTTAGCTGCGGATTTTATCCTTTTTAAATGAAGGATGGGATCTGCAGCAAAACTGCATGAAATCCGCACCAAAAACCGCAAATAGAAGTTGTGTTTTTTGGGTACAGTTTGGATGCAGAACCGCACAGAAATCCGCACGGATGTTCTGCACATTCACCCACAACTGTGTGCAGGTGCCCTAAAAGGAGTTGCCCGAGTTCAGAGCTGAGCCAAGACATATCCCTGTTTAAACCCAGGCAGCCCCCTGGGTTTAAACAGGGATATACTGCGATGCTCTCCCTTGCCCTGCGCTGGATTGCGGAAGGCGAGGGCTGTGTGTTTAGATTTTTTTTACATTGATAGGCGGAGGTATCACTGGCACTGATGGGCGTGCTTTAGCACTACCCTAGGCTGTTTAACAGGCTAGGGCAGCAATAAAGCCCGCCTATTAGTGCCGGTGACGTCACCGCGCTCACTGCTAGGCAGAAGCCCAAGCCTAGCATTCCCATGGAGAGCCCGATACGTCACCAGATTTCCAGAAAAAGCCTTTGCTCTGCCTGATTCAGCGAAGGGCAAGGGAGAGCATCAGAGCGTGAAATGCTTGGATGCTCATGCCAGAGGGGCTGAGTGGGAGAAGAAGGGGGTATATACGGGTTCAGCTCTGAACCCAGACAACGCCTTTAAAGCAATATGCACAGATCCTGTACAGGTGGCACACAAGGCCATAAGTACTCCATGTAAAACCTCCCTACTGTACTGTAATACAGAGGTATTGTCCCTAAAAGCCCTATGCGGAGATTCTCGGGAAAAAACACTGCCATAAATACAACATCCAATCATGAACGTATCAGATGTTTAATTGCATGAATTCCATATATACCTGGGAGAAGAATAAACTTTGAATGCTGCTGTATATGTATGTGCCATAGTATTACAACTTGTACAGGGCTATAATACAGTCAGGAGTCCAACCTTATAAAAACCAGTAAAGCATTGCATCTGAGCGGTAAAACCCGCTTACTAATGACAGCAATAATACCACCAATAAAAATAGTGATAATAATAGTAAAATACTCTCCTCGCCGCTTACAGCCGGATGACACATATCTTTACTTGTTGGCTGGCTCGTGAATACTCAAGAGAAGGAATCATTCGGAGTCCGCTGGGATTACTTTCTGACAGCGCAAGTAAAAATAAAGTTTTATGTTCAGCAGTACAAAGTGACATAAGCTTGGGAGCAAAATATGAAAGAAAACAGGCTTGGTCTTCTGGGATCTATCTAACCCGCCGCATTCAAGGCAGAACTCATGGAAAAAGTAAAGCAGACGTTTCCAGGGTCCTTACCTGCTGAGGATGAAATGCTTTCAATCAAAGAGGATCACCACCTTATATGAAGCCGTCATAACTAATGATTCAACCTGAATTGTCCAGCTTTACACTATTGATTTTCAATGAAAAATTATGAAATTAAACAGACCGAAAGCGTCTAACACAAGAAGCAAGACTTTTTCTAATAATCCTCTCTACTTATTTATACATTTGCCCATAGCGTGCTGACCAGCAGTATACCTGACAATCAATATTCACACGAGGAACATCTCATTAGTCAACCTCAGACACTTCAGCTACACTGCTCAGGCTGACAGGATGCTGTTACATTGATCAAACATCCGCAAGAACCCCTTCTAATAATGCATACGGCCATTTCATTCCCATCCATTTACATAACATGCATAACATCAAGTACATAGCCGTGCAAACTCATAAGCTAACAATAGTGTCTCGTACGAGAAGGTGCAATGACTTTGAACGGTCATTGGATGCCACCACAGTGCTGCCAAAGTCAGTTGTAAGGTATTGTACATCTTTCAAAATAGTGATCATTTTTGCAACAATTCTTCAGCTTTGCATGGAAGCAACTGCAGCCAAGATTTGCTTATCTGGAGCTTTGTGGATTTGGTTTCCATGACTGAGCAACAGTGCACCAGCGTGAGGAGAAACACAGCTTCAGGTGAAAAGCAGAATTATTGTAGTATATCATTTGAGCAATCAGAAGACGACACAGTCAGGTACCTTAGTAGGGCTAAAGAGCTGCAAAAAAATGCATTTCTTTCCCATTAAATAAATGCTTTATTAAGTGAAAAAAACAATACAAAAGTAAGTAATTCTTATCATTGCATTCATGATGACCTAAGCTATAAAATGATCATATTATTTAATCTGTGTGGTCAACACTGTAAAGTTATGGCCACACAGAGGTTTCTGGATGAAGTTTTGAGGCAGATCTGCTTGCAGGATGTTTTGCCAACGTCAGAAGTGGATTTGAAAGGAATCGGAAATATAAACAAAGGATTTCTACTTCTCCTCCCTGGTGGATCCACTTCTGGCTTTGGCTGAAAATCCTCTTCCAAAAAACTCTTTGTGGACGTACCATAAAAAATATTAAAGCAATGCCAGAATTGCTGTTTTTTGTTCATCCCATCTACTACCCAAAAAATAAATAAAAAGTCTTTAAATAGCTGTATGTATCCAAAAATGGCAGCAATGAAAATGTCAACTCACACAGCTTCATTGACAGGGAAATATACTATTTTTAGGTGTTTTTTTTTTTTTTTTAGTCTGAAAAAGTAGTAAGCCATAAAGAAAAGCTATATATGCTTGGTACCTCTGTAATCATACTGACAGACACAGCTTAACAAGTCATTTATACCACACGATGAATATGCAGGCCCCATCTCTAATTGTCCATGAGCCAGTGGGTAGAAACTGGCTGCTATGAGGACTTCCATACACAGCACACAGGAAGTAGAGGAGTTTCTGTCCTTCTATCAGTATCTTTTTATATACAGAGAAGCAGAAAAGCATGGAAAAACTGTTGGTATTTGCTGCCGAAGCATGTCTGTGTCTTTTCTTTCACTTTCACTGTGCAGCTCACGCCTTCCCCTCCTCCTTCTCTCTCTATAGACTTATATTGGCAGCTGTAATTTGATCTTTCTGTGAGCTGATAATCCATCTTAATCTCTCAAGATGGATTCAGCTGAGTATTCAGAAAAAAATATTAGTTTAGGAGGGTGTGTGAAGGAGGAAACAAGGCTGATAAGTGAAGAAAGAGGCATTTTGTCTGATAAACTATAATACAAAATGTCTTATATTTATCTACGGTATACTATTGCTGATTTATGTGGATGCTATCAATATTTTTTTTTTGGGGGGGGGGGGGGGAGAGTGGAATCTGAAAAAGGGATGTGCAAAAAGTTTTCATTAGCGCCTTACATCTCTGGTACATCACCTAACTCAGACTCAGACACACAATATAAATTCCCAATTATGTACCTGTATGTTTTGGGAGGAAACCAGAGCACACAGTGGAAACTCTCCCAAGCATGAGGAGAACATACAGATGTTGTCTTTTCTTGGATTCCAACCTGGTTCCCCAGTGCTGCAAGCCAACAGTGCTAACCACTGTGCCACCATACACAGGGGTTAGGAGTTGTGGAGTTAACAAGGTGGTCCCTCTCAGATAATCCCCCGACTGGTAAATTGGGGGCCAATCAATGTGTCTGAAGTCTAGCTTAATGAGGAGGTCTAACAGAAGCCTTTTTTCAATGGGACAGATTCTCTTGAAATGAACAAAGAGAAGCAGTCCTCATTCACTGATGAGAACATGAAGAAACTAGGAAAATTAAGAACAAAGCTCTGCTAGCACATGGTATCCGGAGCCAGCTTGTAATTTTAGATCACTAACATGATCATTACTCCTCATTAAATAAGTAATAGATATCTATGGATGTTCTCAGATACTCTCATTCTGATCCCATATGATCATATGCAAAACAGACCGCTCTTCACAACGGTTTATGCTTGCATCTTCCACTTGCTCAAACTAATTATTAAAGAAAGTAATTACTTTAATATACACATTAACTCTCAGTCATTAAAAACCTCAAAAACACAGTGACATGATGGCTCAGGCTATTAGAAAGCTTGGCAGTCACCCAACACCAACAATAGCCTCTAATTAATTGATCTCACCTCTAATCTGCTATTGTTAGCCTAGTGCTGATCATTTGTTTGGTCTGCAGATCCTATTTCTCCTTTCATTTGATTGTATTTGTTACTGTACCCTCTGTATCTCTTTCAATTAAGCACAGGTTAAGTGGTTCAACCGCAAGAGAATAGGAGATAATGGCCCCAATAAAAGTAATCTCTTTAATTTGCTAAATGGATTACAGGGAAACCCCAGCCAAAGTGAAGTCATACTGAAGCAAGTGGCCTTGACTTGAACTATCTAATGTTTAACCTCCGACATGCCAAATGCTATGTAACAACGTCAAGAATACAGTCTGTCCGTATTGTTAAGCATGGCTACACGCTCTGTCAGGAATCTGCTATGCTTCATAGCTTCATAGCTAGTCATTCCATAGTAGATGCCTTCTAAGGGTGAACGACCACCACAATAACAACTTTATATCAAACACCAAAATCCCCTTAATATGTTTAAATGTTATTACCAATTTTTTTTTTTACATTATTTCACGTCCATTACATGTATAGCGGCCCTTTAAATTCTTAGAAACCTGAATCTGTATCTGACCCTTCCAGAGAATTTGTGATGAAACAAATTTTAAGACTTGTAGAGAAGCCAATATACATATACGACAGCTATTGACTTTCACTTTTTATTTCTCCAATGTGAAAGCAGATGCAATTACACATAAAGTTCACGATATCTTCTCTTTTTCAGTGTGTCTTGAATGTTTACGCAACTAAAGTCCAATATTGCAGTGTCCATGGTCAAACATTGTGCAGAGACAGCTCATATTTCTAAGTACATATTGTAATGAAATTCAATGTGAGCTCTGATCTACTCCAGTCCACATTCTCTTCAGTCACACTTTCAGAAGAATTATTTCACAGTATTTAGAGAATCCCTGGATTGCTGCATGTGGTATTCATTTCCTTTAATGCATACATCTGGTAAGTTCTACTTCTTGATACTACAGATGGAGTGGAGAGACATTTATGAACCAATAATTGGGAAGTATCTCTGGGAAATAATTCCAGCAGTTATCATTGCTGCATTCTCTCTGTTAGTATTCTTGCTTTGTATATTGAACATTCAAGGGGTTGGTCCATCTCAGACAAAGATGGTAAATCACTAGGGTATGCCATCAATGCCAGAAAGGTGCAGATCCCACCTCTGCGACCAGCTCCTACCTCTAGAACGGAGCCCCTAAAGTGAAGAAGGGCACAACGCACATGCGGCGCATGGATTCCATTCATTGCAATAGGCGTTCCAAAAATAGCCGAGCAAGCATACTGATCCATTCAACACTGCTCGGCTATATTCAGGACTCCCATAGTGTGAATGGAGGTTGGCAGTGCATGTGGGGTCCTGTTCTGATGATAGGAGTGGGATCAAGGGATGTATCTTAGCGATATGGTATCAATGTCTGAGATCGGCCAACCCCTTAAAACTATTTGGCTACTTTCACACTTGCATTTGGTGCGAATCCATCATGGATCTGCACAGACGGATCCGTTCAGATAATAGAAATGTCTTCATCCGTTCAGAACGGATCCGTTTGTATTATCTGCAACATAGCCAAGACGGATCCATCTTGAACACCACTGAAAGTCAATGGAGGACGGATCCGTTTTCTATTGTGCCAGTTTGTGTCATAGAAAACGGATCCGTTTCCATTGACTTACATTGTGTGGCTCAGTTTCACCAGACGTTTTGGTGTCCGCCTCCAAAGCGGAATGGAGACTGAACGGAGGCAAGCTGATGCATTCTGAGCGGATCCTTTTCCATTCAGAATGCATTAGGGCAAAACTGATCCGTTTTGGACCGCTTGTGAGAGCCCTGAGCGGATGTCACAAACGGAAAGCCAAAACGCCAGAGTGAAAGTAGCCTTATTTAATAAAGGTAATTTGTAATTATAAAGTAAATCATCTGGCGTTACTCTAAATAGTTACCATATCTTTGCTGCGTCAAGAGAAACAACCAAGACTCCCAATTTGTTAGAGTTTTTTCTAATTATTTATGGTATTGGGTATCAATGGTTAATGGTAGCCATAGACTCCCCTAACCTCACATGTAACAAGCATTTCATCAGATCATATTGAGGGCCAATGATTTGAAAGACTTACATTAGTACAATTATGGAAGCCTTCAAGAAAGTCAAACATCACCAGAGTATGCAAAGATTACAGGGCATTCAGCTTAAAGAGGACCTTTCACCACTCCGGACATGCCTGTTGAATAGCTCCATGCATTCCCCATGTAATAACAATCCCAGAACATCTATTCTTATGGCTCTATGTTGTGCCATTCCTATATTATTTCTACTAGAAGTTATGAATGAATTGCTAGCAGTCTGCAGTAAGGGTACAGAGGGGAGGTAATGGGAAGTTTGTATATTTTCTGCACTAAAATTAGTGCAAAACAATTGACTGGGATTTTACAGAACCTCCAAGCTGTATGTGGCCTTACTACCATATCCAACAAGGTCTATGGGATCCTACTGTACCTCAGTATCTCTCGAATTTTATACAGACAGATACGTATTTATAATTTTTTTTTCCAGTAATATTCTTATGAAAAAAACTGATATGATCCATTGCAGGGCTTATTACTTCTCCACAATATGGTACTGCACTGAGGCGCCAGATGGCGGCACACCTAAATACAGACTCGGCACACAAAGCACATTTTAAAAAGCGGTTGAATCAGCATCAAAAACTAAAATCTGTAACAAAGAATCTGATGCAGATTTTTTTTAAGCTGTATGTAAGTGGGGTTAGTTAAAAACCTACTCACTGGCTTTGTGCTGCACTTAGGTTACTTTCACACTAGTGTTTTTCTTTTCCGGCACTGAGTTCCGTCATAGGGGCTCAATACCGGAAAATAACTGATCAGTTTCATCCCCATGCATTCTGAATGGAGAGAAATCCGTTCAGGATGCATCAGGATGTCTTCAGTTCAGTCACTAAACAGCGTTTTGGACTGAGAAATTAAAATCTGAATCAGAAGAAAAATACATTAATGCCAAAAATATATAACGGATCCGTTTCTCCGGGTACGCGGACGGATCCGTTCTTGCAATGCATTTGTAATATGGATCCGCATCTGGATCCGTCTACAAATGCTGTCCGTTTGCATGCAGATTACCGGATCTGGCAGGCAGTTCCGGCAACGGAACTGCTTGCCGGATGAATCTGCCATAAGTGTGAAAGTAGCCTTAGTTGTAGAGTATCAGTGCAATTCTGCTATGAGAACCTAAACAGAGCATGGCGAACTAATAGAGACAGAATCTAGTCCAATGAAGAAATACAGTTTTGCATTCTTCGTTAGTTTTGAAGTCAATGCCGCAAATTATGAAAATAGAAGTTTGTAAGGTTTAAAGGCTATGTATGGGGGCAAATTTTTTTATTATTGCATTGTACTTATATTGAGCTAAAAATCATTTTTTCACCTGGTTTTTAATAAAAATATGGAAAAAAAATTCTGTACAGAGCTGAGATGCTGAAGTAGCAGCCTGTGGATTGTCTCTTTTCCGTCAGTTGGGGAGCTGACTGGCTCCTAATCTCTGATCTCTGACATTATAAACACTTATTGTAGCTCAGTCCTTATCTTACTGATAAGAATGTGGCTTAAATAAGTGTTTATGACCTCTTAGTAGTTTAGAGATAAGGCTTATTTGATGACCCCACAAAGTGAAAGCACCAGTCACACAGTTAGAAAAACAGTTAACCCTTTGTGACAGAATGGCTCAATATTTTTAATAAAGGTGAATTGAAAATATGATTTCTAGCCAAAAATGAGTTAAATGCAATCATAAACAAAAATTCCCTCCAAAGGTGTGCATAGCCTTTAATAATAAACTTCCATAAATTACAATTAACAACCTACTAAATGAATGAGGCGAACTAGAAATGTCTTCTTTGCCCCTTTGTCCACATCGGTGTTTGATAAATCCGAATAAATTGTCTTTTCTGGCAGAGGAGCAGATTACAGAAGTCACAGTTGTATTTATTTTATTATTTGTGGTGTGGTATTTAAGGGGGGGGGGGGGGTTGGGAAAAATGATGTAGGGAGGGGAAGTAGGAAGTGCAAGTATACTATTGGTGGTAGTGTTGAATGTGGTGTGTTTATACCAATGAGTGTGTTAAGTGGGAATGAGGCTGGACCAGCTATCCTCCTATTTATACCCCACTCTCTACTATACTTTTGTCTCCTGACAAAACCAGTGGGTTGGCGAAATGAACGTCAAGGTATCAGCATTGGCCAGGTGGACCAGACCGCTTCCAGACATGGGTAATATGTGCAGTTGATCTGTATATTGTGATGCTCAGCCCTCATTTACGATTCTATGCTGCAGTGTTATCACTAGGTGATATTCTAGTTTTATCACAGGTACTTGATATATATTTATATTATTGTTTATTCTATTTGATTTTGCACATTTGTTATTTTGTTTAGCTAGTGACATTCTGCATTATACTATCATTTATATTAATAGCTTTATATTTTCTGTTACTTGGTTTACCATTGTGCTTTAAGACTCTTACCAACTGTGAGTAGGCCATATTAAATAGGGCCTAGGATTTATATCAATATTTAGGATTGGCACACTCTGGTTTTCCACCTGAGCTGTGTTCACTCTGCAGGGGTATAGTGGGATCTTTTACATCTGTGTCCCCCCTTTTTTCACCTTCTTTATATTTTTTATTTGTGTTTCAATAACTTTTGATATATTTTATATTTATTCTGGTATTATTGTGTACGGGCCATTAGTTTATCTCTATAGGCTTTATTGACACTTTTTTACTAGACCCTCTATATTCAATATGATAAAGCTGAGGTATTTATTGGTTGACTATACTGTATACAGAACCTGCTGTTTACTTCCTGCATTAGGCTATGCAGACTTTTCCTTTGATAATGGGTTATGTTGTTTCTTTTAAAATTGTTATTATTGTAATGTTTTATATTTCATATAAATAAAAGATCTACAGAAGTCACCGTACCACATAGCCAGACACCACCGGATCCCTGTCTGCTATAATGGGATCTGGTCGGGATTTGGCATGTTTTTGGCAAGCTTTCTGCTGGAAAAATACCTCTACATGCAGAAAGTCATCTTTTATGCCAGAAACCTGCCAGATACCAATAGTGAAAGGGGTTCTGTAGGTGACCAGCTGCTAGATACTGCAAGTCTGGTAGTCTGCGCCTCTGCAGGAACAGTCCACCAGATTTAGGCCTCTTGCACACGACCGTATGCCCTCCGAGATATACGGTCCATGAGCGGGCCATATGTCCCGGAGTGGCATTGATCGTGCACACGGGAGCGCACAGCATCATGGGTTACAATGACGCTGTGCACGTCGGGCCGCCCGTGCTTACCGAAAGCAGATGTGAACCTAGCCTTACCCTTAACACATTTACAAATAGTCTATACAGTAATATATTCTTGCTGACAGTGAACACGTCAATAAAAATGTTTGCACTGTGTTTATCTCTGTGTTTACTTCAATTTAATTAAGAAGGAAATAAAAAGTAAGGTAAACAGATAATTAAGGTTCGACTCTAGATTGCTGAAGCTTCTAGACAATTACTGATGCCAGCAGAGCTCACACAGTGTTACCTCTGCAATCTAATTATATTTATCACCAGTTGTCTTCTTTTTAAATACACAGCCTTGAGAATTTCTATTTCTATGTGAAAATGACTGTGTAGAAGAACTCAGTGTTACAAGTCAGTGGGGGCATTTATGCATTATGCCAAATTAAATATCCCAGCACACAACCATATACAATGCAATCAGAAATCAATATAAAATTGTATAATTCATAGCAATACACAGAGCAATTTCAAGCAAAATCAAGCAGAGACTAAATATATGTATGTTATTAAAAAAATCTAAACTGGAGAAATACTGTAATAGTAACACTCACTCAGAAACCTACTGTATATTCATGCACACAGTGGAGCAGCTACATAAAAAAGCAATGCAAACATGGATGGTTACAAGGTTCAGCAATTAAAATCTGGCACATTTTAATTACTTAATCTGCCCAATTATTATATTTTTTTGTTTGTGATGGGACATTGTGCAGATAGGGACTTGTAAGTAATATTAAATGATTGGCCATACTGCGTACTCAGCATTTCATGACTGATGCAGGGTGGGCATTGTTATTTTGCTATCCGCTCATCCACTATCATAATCCTCTCTTCCCAAACACTATATAATCCTTGATGGCAGTCTTTAGGGGCACCCAATTATATTGTGCAAAAAACTATGCCCCTAACAGTTTTCAACTCTCTCTTCTCAAATGTCTGCTTGGTAAACTGCCTGCTCTTTAGCGCTGTGTGGATCCTCAGAAGATAAATCAAATGGACTTCTCTGAAACTATGAACAGATTGTAGCTCACAAACAGATCCCCATCAGATGCCCAGGTCAGGTTAGCTAGAGACAATGCCTTGCTAGAACTTATTACGTTGTCAGACCATGCTCTGGTTGGGCTCACCATAGCCCCTGTTCCCGTGCCCAACCGTACCTGCCATTGGCATATTAATAAATTACTATTTAAAAACCCCTCTACCAGAGAAGACCTAGGTGCTCATATATGAAAGTTTTTGAGAAGCATGCCCACTTGGTTTCTTCTGTTCCTACGCTCCCAAAGTGGTTTCATGAGGTCATTGCATTGTGCTGCCATTTCGTCATAAGCAAAATATGTTGGCTAGGACTAAAAAAAACTACGGTAACTGTTTAAGTTAGATCCTTAGAAGCTGCTATGGTTGTTAGGCCTGGTATATCCTTGCTTCAGAAACTGGTGAAGGCACATGCCCAACTGAGGGACATTTCCACCAAGTAGAATGCCCATTCACTACTGCCACATCAGCTGCATGATAAGGCCTCTACCCAGTCTCCCCAAGCCTTTCGTGACAATGCGGTCTGCCCTCACTATCACATTAAAGATAGAGCCGCCCATTTCTTCCTGGTGCACATACAGATGTCAGACCCATGCTCATTCTTGATCCGGAACTATCTCCATTCATGTTGTTTGCTTTTGCTCTGTATGGCAGCAGTAACTTCCCTTAAAGGGGTAGATCTCTCTTATATATCATATCCTTGCCTCCTCATATGAAGGGACGACCCCATGTCAATATCTCTTTATGACTACATTTCCTTTGGACCACTTTGCTCCATGGAGTTCCTGACGGCTTCACTCACTAACTCCATGGATGTGTTTATAACTACTTGGAACCCATGGGATACCTTCTGTATATACTGACCCGGTCTTGAGCTAGCATTGGGAACCCTAACCTGACCCATCTTTTCTACCCCCCAATTTCCCTTATTCGTTTGTCTTGGTATAGTCTATATTTTGTTGCTCAGTTCTTCCTTTTCATCAGATCAGCCTCTCACAGTTCACAATCTAGCACCTGAGACTTGGAGTTCCCATCCCTCTTTTGCCTGTACCGCAATTCTGATTTATTCTTATGCTACTTTACACGTTTTGTGTCCCGAAGGGCTCATGCACACGGCCATTGATCGTCCGTTTCGTGCATTGGGGACCACAATTTGCCGTCCAAAATGCACGGGCAACATCCATGCGGATTCCGCCGACCGATCCAGAACCAATCAACTTGAATGGGTCCGTGGTCTGTCCGCACTGCAAAACACTTAGTGCATGCACTACAATTTTTTTACGGTGCAGAGGCATGGACAGAAACCTCACAGAAGCAATCCTGTATTTCTTCCGTAGGGTTCCGTGCCTGCGTTCCACACTGACCTTCCGGATTGCGGATGGGTCTGCATCTGTGATACAGGGTGCACAAAGCTGGTTCCCACATACTGTGGACCCACTGTATGCAAGCTGCAATACGGGCAATGGCCGGGCGACGGTCGTGTGCGTGAACCCTTAGGGCTCATGCACACAAACTTATTTTCTTTCCGTATCCGTTCCGTTTTTACTGCGTACCCATTCATTTCAATGGCTCCACAAAAAAACTGAAGTTACTTTGTGTGTATTCCATTTCCGAATGTTCGTTCCACAAAACAATAGAACATGTCCATTGTCCGCATTATGGACAAGGATAGGAATTTTATATTAGTGGCCATCATGCATATAAAATAGATATGGTTATGTGCATGAGCCCTTAGTGTGCAGTACAGCAAGCACAATGCTCGCTTACATAGCCTGTTCTTGCGAGATTTACCAAATCTCATGAGAACAGCTCGTCTTCTCCCTGGCTGTGAAGTGGTCCACAGCAATTGGACAGCATCACATCCAGGGAGAAGGAGACTCCCACTGAGAAAAGCAGATTCTCCTCCTCCCTGTACTGATGCAATAAATTATTACATAAAGGTAATAAAGGTTACTAAACATTAAAACAAATATCAACCCGAAAGTAGGGAAAAAGTTAATCTAAATACAAAGAAAACCTCTCAATAACGAGTTGAATGAATAAACAGAATAACCCACAGAAAGATACCTGAGTCCTTGTAGCTCAAAACATATAACAATCTTTCTGGAATAAGTATACACAACATAATAAAAAGAGATAAATCACATCAATGTAAAGTGCGGTACTACCCGAGGGAAAATATGGGAGTATAATCTCAATGGAGGGTAACTATAAAAAATAATTACTAGGTGTATAATAAATAGTAACTAGCAAGTAATACCATAAATCAATAGCCAGTGCTAAACCGTAAAGCAGCCATATCTTATAGATAGCCCTCTCCCACAATGGTGACCGGTAAATAGATCATAACCTACCCATAATCACCTCAGGAGAACCGCACACCCAATGGCGCGTTTCGGCAAAACCTTTATCTGGGGGCATATTAGGGGCAAAAACTAAACGACAGGATGGCGGCACAACAGAGGAGTGGATCATGAAATAAAATAGCAGAGTGGCATCTCCTGCACTACAGTATGAGGTATTGCTTTTATAAAGAAAGAAACTGGTGAAAGGCCCTCCCTTTTTCCATGGACGGTGCTGGTAGGGTCTTTTCACATGGCGCCCACTTACGCATGCAGCGGGCGTCATAGCAGGCGGGTCTCTGCTGTTTCAAACAGCAGAGGTTTGTGGCTAATGTCCGCCATCACAGCCTTTAGATGCCATGTGCAAGTGCGATCATGGCATCTAAATACCGAAAAACCCAGAAGCGCGCTGTCAGGTTTAGACCGGCATCCCCGTGCAGCGATCGTGGATGCCGGTCATTCATTCTAATATGCTGAGTCTCTTTGAAGAGACCCAGCGTATTAGAGATGCAGTTTCTATGTTGGCCAGCAGGTGGCAGGACAACATAGGAGATTTAGGAGTATAGTAACAATCGTAAAAAAAAACTAACTAGCGGACATTGTAGCCTCCTAGTAAAAGTAAAAATAAAAAAATAAAATCACCCCCCGTTTCCTCAGAATACAAAAATAAATACATAAATAATAAAAAATATAAACATCATGGGCATCACCACTTCTGAGGACGCATGTACTATTAAAATAAAAATATTTTTCCAATGTGGCAAATAGCGTAACGGAAAAAAAGGCAGATTTGACAAAAACGTTATGGGGGTCAGAATATGGTTGAAGAATGAAACTGACCCCCAGCGATGTTACTGAGGGGGACAAAGAAATAAGGAAAAAAACTAATTGCAAGTGGTGCTATACAAATGTTCTTGAATAACTTAGTGGCTTTAGTGAATTTTTCATATTATCTAATTAGAAAAGTATTCATATTCAGGTGCTAGTTTAAAAAAAGTTAAATGTGTATATATATACAGGGAGTGCAGAATTATTAGGCAAATTAGTATTTTGACCACATCATCCTCTTTATGCATGTTGTCTTACTCCAAGCTGTATAGGCTCGAAAGCCTACTACCAATTAAGCATATTAGGTGATGTGCATCTCTTTAATGAGAAGGGGTGTGGTCTAATGACATCAACACCCTATATCAGGTGTGCATAATTATTAGGCAACTTCCTTTCCTTTGGCAAAATGGGTCAAAAGAAGGACTTGACAGGCTCAGAAAAGTCAAAAATAGTGAGATATCTTGCAGAGGGATGCAGCACTCTTAAAATTGCAAAGCTTCTGAAGCGTGATCATCGAACAATCAAGCGTTTCATTCAAAATAGTCAACAGGGTCGCAAGAAGCGTGTGGAAAAACCAAGGCGCAAAATAACTGCCCATGAACTGAGAAAAGTCAAGCGTGCAGCTGCCAAGATGCCACTTGCCACCAGTTTGGCCATATTTCAGAGCTGCAACATCACTGGAGTGCCCAAAAGCACAAGGTGTGCAATACTCAGAGACATGGCCAAGGTAAGAAAGGCTGAAAGACGACCACCACTGAACAAGACACACAAGCTGAAACGTCAAGACTGGGCCAAGAAATATCTCAAGACTGATTTTTCTAAGGTTTTATGGACTGATGAAATGAGAGTGAGTCTTGATGGGCCAGATGGATGGGCCCGTGGCTGGATTGGTAAAGGGCAGAGAGCTCCAGTCCGACTCAGACGCCAGCAAGGTGGAGGTAGAGTACTGGTTTGGGCTGGTATCATCAAAGATGAGCTTGTGGGGCCTTTTCTGGTTGAGGATGGAGTCAAGCTCAACTCCCAGTCCTACTGCCAGTTTCTGGAAGACACCTTCTTCAAGCAGTGGTACAGGAAGAAGTCTGCATCCTTCAAGAAAAACATGATTTTCATGAAGGACAATGCTCCATCACACGCGTCCAAGTACTCCACAGCGTGGCTGGCAAGAAAGGGTATAAAAGAAGAAAAACTAATGACATGGCCTCCTTGTTCACCTGATCTGAACCCCATTGAGAACCTGTGGTCCATCATCAAATGTGAGATTTACAAGGAGGGAAAACAGTACACCTCTCTGAACAGTGTCTGGGAGGCTGTGGTTGCTGCTGCACGCAATGTTGATGGTGAACAGATCAAAACACTGACAGAATCCATGGATGGCAGGCTTTTGAGTGTCCTTGCAAAGAAAGGTGGCTATATTGGTCACTGATTTGTTTTTGTTTTGTTTTTGAATGTCAGAAATGTATATTTGTGAATGTTGAGATGTTATATAGGTTTCACTGGTAAAAATAAATAATTGAAATGGGTATATATTTGTTTTTTGTTAAGTTGCCTAATAATTATGCACAGTAATAGTCACCTGCACACACAGATATCCCCCTAAAATAGCTAAAACTAAAAACAAACTAAAAACTACTTCCAAAAATATTCAGCTTTGATATTAATGAGTTTTTTGGGTTCATTAAGAACATGGTTGTTGTTCAATAATAAAATTAATCCTCAAAAATACAACTTGCCTAATAATTCTGCACTCCCTGTATTGTGGGACAATCCCTTTAGGATAATAATAATGCCAATATACAATAGGATAATAATGCCAATATACTGCAACAACCCTAAAGTGGTTGAAGGCTGTATTACCTGCAAATACAATTCTACCAAATGACCAACTCATGTATTAATAGGGGACAAGAAAAGCCCATTACATGTATTTTTGTTATTCTCGCTTCCCATACAGACTCCAGTAATTTGTCACTTTAACTGCTAAATTACTGGGACTGGGAGCTGCACATCCCTCCCAGGTGCGCTCATAGGAAGCTTGTACAAGGGCAAATTTGTTTTCTGACCAACAGAGGTGAAAGACATTACTGTGCATCTGCTTGAAAGCGGCTCATTTCTATATTTTTGCTTAGAGAATTGTTCTTTTCTTCCCCGAGGTGTCCGTTAATCCTGTTGATACAGGCATAATACTGCATAATGTGGAGTTATGGCCACCCAGACTGTAACATTTCACAGAAGTAAATCTGAGCTAAATGCATTTTATTGTTTGCGTAGTTGGCTTCCTGTCTTTATATTTTATGTCAGGGGACTATAAGAAAACATATGTTATCGCTGCTGGACAATGTAGCCCAATTTAAAAGTGACTTTATGTGCCTTGCTGAAACGGAATTAGATGAGCTAGTACTTTGTTCTCGTTCTATAAAAACAACACAACATACTTAACCTCGTTCTTTTAGAGATATCAGCATTAGGCTACATGCACACGACTGTGTGTGTGTTTTGCGGTCCGCAAATTGCGGATCCGAAAAAAAACAGATGACGTCCATAAGGCATCCATTTTTTTTTTTTGCGGATCTATTGTAACAGTGCCTATCCTTGTCCGCAAAACGGACAAGAATAGGACATGTTATATTTATTTTTGCAGGGCTACGGAACGGACATACGGATGCGGATAGCACACTGTGTGCTGTCCGCATTTTTTGCGGACCCATTCAAATGAACGGGTCCACATCCTTTCGTCCAAAAATAAACGGAACGGACACAGAAACAAAATACGTTTGTGTGCATGAGTCCTAACAGGCAGCTCATTTGCGAACCAAATAAACGTTGCGGTCACCATAATATAATATTAGAGAAAGATGTCCGTTCTTCAGTTCTAGCTAGTGTTGAGCGAATTGAAGTCCACAAAGTGGACTTTGATCCGAATTTCAGGGAAAATTCAATTTGCCGTGAAGCCAAATTTCCTCCTGCTTTGTGGTAGCGAATCGATTTTCCATGAATGACAGTTAAAAAAAAAAAAAAAAAAAAAATCATACTTACTTCAACCATTTGATCGCAACCAGACGGCTGCCGCCATCTTGATTGAGGATCTCGCACGAAATCTCGTGCGTGGTGACGTATGATGTCATCACAGGCAGTGCAAGATTTCTCGCTAGATCTTTAAAACAAGATGGCGGCGGCTGGATCATTCTGATCAAATGGATGAGGTATGATTTAATTATTATATATATTTTTTTACTTTACACTGTGTTATTACTGTCAGATGCCACACAGCATCTGAGAAGTACAATGATGGGGAGCAGGGCAATTGCCGTTCCCTGTCACTGTACCCTCTACTTACAAAGAAACGCGCTTCGTGACGAAGTAATTAGTAAAATGTAAAGCAGCCGAATTTAATTTTCATAAAGTTCTAGTGTTTAAAAAAAAATAAAAGGATTGGTAAGTGTTTACTCCATTCCACTCTTTTCAAAATACACAAGCTAGACACAGACAAAACCATCAAACACGTTAGATATGTTACAATGAAAGAGCAGCTCCAGTTTCAAGATACACAGTGTAAGGCTTCTTTCCCCATCTACGTTAATACAGATCCGTCAGGCTATTCTAGCCGGGAACTGCCTGCCAGATACGTGAATACCGGGCACTACCGAGGTTACATCAGGACACATATAATATGCTGGACAAATACAGCTAAGAGCAGCAGTTTTCGTCTGGCCACCTCTAGGCATAGTTGATGGGTTGCGGACGGATCTCCGCTGGTCCCTATTATAGTGAATGAGGCCAGACGGTATCTCGGGAGCACATGGTAGCGCCTGGTATTCATGGATCCAGCAGGTTGTTCCTGGCTGAAACAGCCTGTTGGATCTGTTTTAACGCAGATGTGAAACAGGCCCCTTTACACTGCCCGAACACTGAGCAGATCATCGCTAATAAGCGTTGGCAGGAATGCTCGTTAGCGATTATCTGCTGGTGTAAAGTTGCCGCCAATTACCTGATGAATGAGTGAAACGCTCGTTCATTGGGTAATCACATATTTCATGTGGTCACCTGAATTGTCATCTGTCGGCAGCAAATTGTACTTTCTGAACACGATCTGCTGCAGGCAAGCAATAATTCTGTATGGGGACAAGCGATTGTATTAGTGATTGCTCCTCCTCATACTGTGGAAGAGATCACTGCATGTAAAAACACCGGTTTCCTTCAATGATGAATAGGCGATTGTTGGGAAGGAACGCTGCATTCCTGAGAATTGTCTACTCAACTGTGCATGTGTAAGGGGGCTGTCCAGACTGACATCTCTTTTTCAAAATAATTTACCATATACATTAGATATACATGAAAAAACTGTATACAATTTTATGGTTATCTTTATGCTTTTTATCAATACTTTTACCAGATGTGCACATACAGTGGGGCAAAAAAGTATTTAGTCAGCCACCAATAGTGGAAGTTCTCCCACTTAAAAAGATGAGAGAGGCCTGTAATTTTTATCATAGGTACAGTACAGACCAAAAGTTTAAAGTAGCCACCTTTTGCTTTAATTACTGCTTTGCACACTCTTGGCATTCTCTTGATGAGCTTTAAGAAGTAGTCACCTGAAATGGTCTTCCAACAGTCTTGAAGGAGTTCCCAGAGATGCTAAGCACTTGTTGGCCCTTTTGCTTTCACTCTGCGGTCCAGCTCACCCCAAACCATCTCGATTTGGTTCAGGTCCGGTGACTGTGGAGGCCAGGTCATCTGGCGCAGCACCCCATAACTCTACTTCATGGTCAAACAGCCCTTACACAGCCTGGAGGTGTGTTTGGGGTGATTGTCCTGTTGAAAAATAAATGATGGTCCAACTAAACGCAAACCGGATGGGATAGCATGCCGCTGCAAGATGCTGTGGTAGCTATGCTGGTTCAGTATGCCTTAAATTTTGAATAAATCCCCAACAGTGTCACCAGCAAAGCACCCCCACACCATCACACCTCCTCCTCCATGCTTCACGGTCGGAACCAGGCATGTAGAGTCCATCCATTCACCTTTTCTGCGTCGCACAAAGACACGGTGGTTGGAACCAAAGATCTCAAATTTGGACTCATATGACCAATGTACAGATTTCTACATGGTCTAATGTCCATTCATTGTGTTCTTTAGCCCAAACAAGTCTCTTCTGCTTGTTGCCTGTCCTTAGCAGTGGTTTCCTAGCAGATATTCTACCATGAAGGCCTGATTCACACAGTCTCCTCTTAAGAGATGTGTCTGCTGCTAGAACTCTGTGTGGCATTGACCTGGTCTCTAATCTGAGCTTCTGTTAACCTGCGATTTCTGAGGCTGGTGACTCGGATGAACTTATCCTCCGCAGCAGAGGTGACTCTTGGTCTTCCTTTCATGGGGCGGTCCGCATGTGAGCCAGTTTCTTTGTAGCGCTTGATGGTTTTTGTGACTGCACTTGGGGACACTTTCAAAGTTTTCCCAATTTTTCGGACTGACTGACCTTCATTTCTTAAAGTAATGATGGCCACTCGTTTTTCTTTACTTAGCTGCTTTTTTCTTGCCATAATACAAATTCTAACAGTCTATTCAGTAGGACTATCAGCTGTGTATCCACCTGACTTCTCCACAACGCAACTGATGGTCCCAACCCCATTTATAAGGCAAGAAATCCCACTTATTAAACCTGACAGGGCACACCTGTGAAGTGTAAACCATTTCAGGTGACTACCTCTTGAAGCTCATCAAGAGAATGCCAAGAGTGTGCAAAGCAGTAATCAAAGCAAAAGGTGGCTACTTTGAAGAACCTAGAATATGACATATTTTCAGTTGTTTCACACTTTTTTGTTATGTATATAATTCCACATGTGTTAATTCATAGTTTTGAAGCCTTCAGTGGGAATCAACAATTTTTATAGTCATGAAAATAAAGAAAACTCTTTGAATGAGAAGGTGTGTCCAAACTTGGTCTGTACTGTATATCTCACCTATGAGAGAAATAATGAGAAAACAAAATCCAGAAAATCACATTGTCTGATTTTTAAAGAATTTATTTGCAAATTATGGTGGAAAATAAGTATTTGGTCAATAATAAAAGTTCATCTCAATACTTTGTTATATACCCTTTGTTGGCAATGACAGAGGCCAAACATTTTCTGTAAGTCTTCACAAGGTTTTCACACACTGTTGCTGGTATTTTGGCCCATTCCTCCTTGCAGATCTACTCTAGAGCAGTGATGTTTTGGGGCTGTCGCTAGGAAACACGGACTTTCAACTCCCTTCAAAGTTTTCTATGGAGTTGAGATCTGGAGACTTGCTAGGCCACTCCAGGACCTTGAAATGCTTGTTACGAAGCCACTTCATCGTTGCCCAGACAGTGTGTTTGGGATCATTGTCATGCTGAAAGACCCAGCCACGTTTCATCTTCAATGCTCTTGCTCATGGAAGGAGGTTTTCATTCCAAATCTTACAATACATGGCCCCATTCATTCCTTCCTTTACACGGATCAGTCGTCCTGGTCCCTTTGCAGAAAAACAGCCCCAAAGCATGATGTTTCCACCCCCATGCTTCACAGTAGGTATGGTGATCTTTGGATGCAACTCAGCATTCTTTCTCCTCCAAACAGGAGTTGAGTTTTTACCAAAAAGTTCTACTATTCTCCCAGTCCTCTTCTGGATCATCCAAATGCTCTCCGGCAAACTGCAGACGGGCCCGGACATTTACTGGCTTAAGCAGGGGGACACGTCTGGCACTGCAGGATTTGATCCCTGGCGGCGTGGTGTGTTACTGATGGTAGTCTTTGTTACTTTGGTCCCAGTTCTCTGCAGGTCATTCACTAGGTCCCCCTGTCTGGTTCTGGGATTTTTGCTCACCGTTCTTGTGATCATTTTGACCCCACAGGGTGAGATCTTGTGTGGAGCCCCAGATCGAGGGAGATTATCAGTGGTCTTGTATGTCTTCCATTTTGTAATAATTGCTCCCACAGTTGATTTCTTCACACCAAACTGCTTGCCTATTGCAGATTCAGTCTTCCCAGCCTGGTGCAGGTCTACAATTTTGTTTCTGGTGTCCTTCGACAGCTCTTTGGTCTTGGCCATAGTGGAGTTTGGAGTGTGACTGTTTGAGGTTGTAGACAGGTGTCTTTTATACTGATAAGTTCAAACAGGTGCCATTAATACAGGTAATGAGTGGAGGACAGAGGAGCCTCTTGAAGAAGTTGTTACAGGTCTGTGAGAGCCAGAAATCTTGCTTGTTTGTAGGTGACCAAATACTTATTTTACCGTGGAATTTACCAATTAATTCATTAGAAATCCTACAATGTGATTTCCTGTATTCTTTCCCCCCATTCTGTCTCTCATAGTTGAGATATACCTATGATGAACATTACAGGCCTCTCTCATCTTTTTAAGTGGGAGAACTTGCACAATTGGTGGCTGACTAAGGCCTCTTTCACACTTGCGTTGTCCGGATCCGGCGTGTACTCCACTTGCCGGAATTACAAGCCGGATCCGGAAAAACGCAAGTGTACTGAAAGCATTTGAAGACGGATCCGTCTTCAAAATGCTTTCAGTGTTACTATGGCAGCCAGGACGCTATTAAAGTCCTGGTTGCCATAGTAGTAGTGGGGAGCGGCATACTTACAGTCCGCGCGGCTCCCGGGGCGCTCCAGAGTGACGTCAGAGCGCCCCATGCGCATGGATCATGTGATCCATGCGATCACGTCATCCATGCGCCTGGGGCGTCCTGACGTCACTCTGGAGTGCCCCGGGAGCCGCACGGATGGTAAGTATGCTGCTCCCCGCTCCCCACTACACTTTACCATGGCTGCCAGGACTTTAGCGTCCCGGCAGCCATGGTTACCATTGAGAAAAAGCTAAACGTCGCATCCGGCAATGCGCCGAAACGACGTTTAGCTTAAGGCCGGATCCGGATCAATGCCTTTCAATGGGCATTCATTCCGGATCCGGCCTTGCGGCAAGTTTTCCGGATTTTTGGCCGGAGCAAAAAGCGCAGCATGCTGCGCTATTTGCTGCGGCCAAAAAACGTTCCGTTCCGGAACGGAAGACATCCTGATGCATCCTGAAGGACGGACTGTCCATTCAGAATGCATTAGGATAATCCTGATCAGTATTCTTCCGGCATAGAGCCCCGACGACGGAACTCTATGCCGGAAGACAATAACGCAGATGTCAAAGAGCCCTAAATGCTTTTTTGCCCCACTGTATATAAACACATTTGTCTCTATTTTTTTAAACAAAGGGTATCCATTCTTTGGTGAAAACTTTCTTGTTCTAAATAAAGATATTAACATTTGAAGGCATTATCTGGGAAAAAAAATAATGATCTCTTTCACACGAGCGTGACGGATTAGGTCCGGATGCGTTCAGGGTGCGTTCAGTGAAACTCGCACCATTTTGCAAGCAAGTTCAGTCAGTTTTGTCTGCGATTGCATTCAGTTTTTTTCCGCGCGGGTGCAATGCGTTTTGATGCGTTTTTCACTTATGTGATAGAAAAATTAAGGTTTACAAACAACATCTCCTAGCAACCATCAGTGAAAAACGCATCGCACCTGCACTTGCTTGCAGATGCAATGCGTTTCTCACGCAGCCCCATTCACTTCTATGGGGCTAGGGCTGCGTGAAATACGCAGAATATAGAACATGCTGCGATTTTCTCGCAACGCAAAGGTGATGCGTGAGAAACAACGCTCATGTACACAGACCCATTGAAATTATTGGTCAGGATTCAGTGCGGGTGCTATACGTTCCCCTCACGCATTGCACCCGCGCGGAAAACTCGCTCGTGTGAAAGGGGCCTTAAAGGATGGAAACACAAGGGGACATTAAACAAGACTAGTGCAAAGTAGAACTGGCTTAGGCTACTTTCACACTGGCGTTTTGAATTCCGTTTGTGAGATCCGTTTCAGGGCTCTCACAAATGGTTCAAAACGGATAAGTTCAGCCCCAATGCATTCTGAATGGATAAGGATCCGTTCAGAATGCATCAGTTTGGCTCAGTTCTGCCTCCATTCCGCTCTGGATGCGGACACCAAAATGCTGCTTGCATCCGCCTGGCGATGCGGAGCCAAACGGATCCGTCCTGACTTACAATATAAGTCAATGGGGACGGATTCGTTTTATTACTGACACAATATGGTGCAATTGAAAACGGATCCGTCCCCCATTGACATGCAATGTAAGTCAGGACGGATCCGTTTTGATTTAGACTTTTTTTTAAAGAATAATGCAAACGGATCCGTTCTGAACGGATACAAGCGTTTGCATTATAGGTGCGGATCCATCTGTGCAGACACGAGACGCACCTAACACAGGAGTGAAAGTAGCCTTAGTTGCACATAGCAACAAATCAGATTCCACCTTTTATTTTTCAGAGCGCCTTTAGAAAATCAAAGAGGTCAATCTAGTTGCTTTTGGGCAACTAGGACAGATTTCCATTGCACCAGGTTTGATAAATCTCTCCGATAATGTTTTATAGTTCTATCAGCCTCTCACTGACTACAATGTAAAACAAAATGTATACATTTCTATACATTTTTGCAGGACATAGTACTATGCTATTCTGTCCTCAAAAAAAGTGTCTAGTAAACAGGGAGTTGCAAGAAAATTTAGTCTAGAACCTTCAGAATCACAGGTGCATATCCATGAAGCAAACAATTACAAAAAACAAGATGGCTGCACAACGTTATATATACAAACAATAGAGCTAAGAAATGGGGGTCATTCTAAATAAAAGAGGTACAATACCGACTATAAGGCTCCATTCACACGTCCGCATCCGTTCCGCAATTTTGAGGAACAGTTGCGGACCCATTAATTTTCTATGGGGACGGAATGGATGCGGACAGCACACAGTGTGCTGTCCGCATTTGCGGAGCGCGGCCCCGATCTTCGGGTCCGCAGCTCCGCAAAAGATAGAACATGTCCTATTCTTGTCCACAGCTGCGGACAAGAATAGGCATTTCTATAGGTGTGCCGGGCGGGTGTGTGTTGCGGATCCACAAATTTGCGGGTCCGCAACGCAACACACCACGGACGTGTGAATGGAGCCTTAAGCCAGGGATGTCAAACTCGTGGCCCTCCAGCTGTTGCAAAACTACAACTCCCATCATGCCTGGGCATACTGCAGCTATCAGGGAATGCTGGAAGTTGTAGTTTTGCAACATCTGGAGGGCCATGAGTTTGACATCCATGCCTTAAGCTAAGAGCTTCCATTACTCATTTATAGTCGGTATTGTACCACTTTTATCTACAATGACCCCCATTTCTTAGCTCTATTGTTTGTATATATAACGGTGTGCAGCCATCTTGTTTTTGTAATTATGTTCGCTTCATGGATATGCACCTGTGATTCTGAAGGTTCTAGTCTAAATTTTCTTGCAATATATTGAGGGTAGCACCTCTTTTCGACTGAACAACGCCCATCTACCTGGGACTTCTGAGCAGAATACTTATGTAGCTGGTTCCTGTATCGCCCTGAAAATTGTAGGCTCAAGTAAGTCTTAAGCAGTATATTAGTGTTAGGGACCCATCTGCGGAAGCCACCTTGACGCCTGGTAGATGGGCCCGACATGTATGCTAAGAGCTTCCATTACTCATTTATAGTCGGTATTGTACCACTTTTATCTAGAATGACCCCCATTTCTTAGCTCTATTGTTTGCATATATAACGGTGTGCAGCCATCTTGTTTTTTGTAGTAAACAGAGAATAACGGAGTCAAAAGTACAAATGTTTGAGTTACGTTTTCCCAATTATAGTCTATGGGTACATGGAGCAATAAGTTTCAATAGGTTTTTACTGTGTTTAAACGTCTACGCTCGACCAGAAAAAAAAAAAAAGAGATGTGAACAGCCCCTAGAAGTATAAAAAAATTGTACCATATCTAATTCTATGATATACTGTGTTGAACTTGTGCTTGGAGCCGAAAACACTTGCATTCCACATAAAATAACAATGTTGGAGCATCTTTTGTTACAATTCTGAGTTGTGCTATTCCTCAGCTATATAACTTAAAATGTTATGAATTAAACTTGGTGTAACCATTCCACTTGTCAATAAGCTGTGTAGTGCCAGACTGTGTGTGGATATGTCCTATTGGCAAGACAAATGAAAAAACAATTACATTTTCAGGACAAATAACAGAACTGTATAATGTAGAGTTCCAAGAAAAGATGCATCAATTTTTTTTCCCCATTGGGAATACAAGCTTCCGACCATGAGGTAGTGAGATAAGGCTAGATGTTATGATGTCTCCTATAGACAGCACACAAAGAGGATGACATCCTCACTAAATTTCTCTACAGCATTAGGGTGAGATGAAATACCTACTATTACCTGCTGATATATATACACTGTCTGTCCGCCAAAAAAGTCGCCACGTGGATTTAACTAAGCAAATAGTTATGAGCCTCCTATTGGATAATTACTGCATGGGCGATTATCTTTCAGCTGGTAACAAGTTATTTAACCCCAACTGGTGCAATGAGTTGCTTCTCATTTCTTAAACAACCATGTCGAAAGACGCATCTCGTGGTCGTGGAAAAGATGTTAGTCTGTTTGAGAATGGTCAAATCATTGGCATGCATCAAGCAGAGAAAACATCTAAGGCAGGGGTGCACAACGTTTCCTGGTTGGGGGCCACATTGCCTGACTGAATCAATGACGAGGGCCGAAATCATAATTTAAAGGTGTATTAACAACTGAAATTTTGTACTTATTGAACACACATTATATACCATTAATGTCTACTTACAGTTCCAGGACTCCCATCTAATGGGAGAAATACATGAAAATTACATGTAAGCAGCCACAAGACATAGGCATACATGTCTGTTACCAGATGGTTGGGGGCCGCACAGAATGGCATGAAGGGCCGCATGTGGCCCCAGGGCCGCAGGTTGTGCACCCCTGATCTAAGGAGATTGCAGAAACTACTAAAATTGGGTTAAGAACCATCCAACGCATTATCAAAAACTGGAAGGATAGTGGGGACCCATCGTATTTGAGTAAGAAAAGTGTCGGGAAAATATATCCTGAATGATCGTGATCAGCAATCACTTAAACGTTTGGTGAAATCAAATCGAAGACAAAAAACTGCAGAATTCAGGGCTATGTTTAATAGTGAAAGTAAGAGCATTTCCACATGCACAATGCAAAGGGAACTCAAGGGATTGGGACTGAACAGCTGTGTAGCCATAAGAAAACCACTAATCAGTGAGGCAAACCAGAAAAAAAGGCTTCAATTTGCTAGGGAGCATAAAGATTGCACTCTGGAGCAATGGAAGAAGGTTATGTGGTCTGATGAGTCCAGATTTACCCTGTTACAGAGTGATGGGCGCATCAGGGTAAGAAGAGAGGCAGGTGAAGTGATGTACCCATCATGCCTAGTGCCTGTGGGGGCAGTGCTATGATCAGCGGTTGCTGCAGTTGGTCAGGTCTAGGTTCAGCCACAGTATGTGCTCCAAGAATGAGGTGAGCTGACTACCTGAACATACTGAATGACCAGGCTATTCCATCAATGGATTTGTTCTTCCCTGATGGCACGAGCATATTCCAAGATGACAATGCCAGGATTCATCGGGCTCAAATTGTGAAAGAGTGGTTCAGGGAGCATGAGACATCATTTTCACACATGGATTGGCCACCACAGTGTGCAGACCTTAACCCCATTGAGAATCTTTGGGATGTGCTGGAGAAGGCTTTGCGCAGCAGTCAGACTCTACCATCATCAATGCAAGATCTTGGTGAAAAATTAATGCAACACTGGATGGAAATAAATCTTGTGACATTGCAGAAGATTATCGAAACAGTGCCACAGCGAATGCTGGTTCACAGCACAGCCGCAATTCACAGTATTAGTTTGAGATAAATATGTTGTAGAAACAATTAACTGTATCACTGATTTGTTATCCTACTAAAACTTAACTTTTATCAGATAATTTATAAAAAAATATGTCCCACGTTTGTAGTAATAGATGACTGCATATGAAAAAGATCTGGCTAGGCATATATATATATATATATATATATATATATATATATATATATATAAGCAATACAATACACTGGGTATAGATGAGAATATTGTTTGACCACTTATTTTGATCACCACTCACTCACGGTTTGTTGTTTAAGAGATGTGTGATGTTTTCGTATCCAGGCAGCCAGATGGTCCAGTTGGATCCGCAGTGATCCCTTGGTCTGCTGAAAAAATGGATCCAATGATGTTTTAGTTGCTGATTCTCTTGGATGGTAGGTCAGGCAGTTGGGAGAGTGTCCCTAATGAACAGTTCTTTTCCTGCCTGAAAGCGGAGAGGTCTCCCGCCTAATTGCGGGATAATCACCCCCTAAGGAGCAACCCCACTTCTCGTGGCTGGCCCTATTATTCTCACCCTATAGGTTGACTCCAGGTGCTGACCTAGTCAGATACTTTTTCAATAGTCGTTCCCGACGCGTTTCCTCTGGCAGGCAATGCTGTCAGATTCATCAGGGGTTATAAAGATGATGAAAATACGGTATAATAACCGTTAGCTGAATCGCTATTTGTGGTGTCCCAGCTGAATAGATGCAGTCCAGACACATGTCTGGAACTGCCCCCTTATATATACCAGTTAGATTATCTAAATTCGGATACGGTGTGTCACTTACAACGTTCCATTTCCTCAATCTCGGATCCGGAAGTGTGTCACCCCGCGCATGCGCAGTAGTTTCCAGAGTCCGCTGTGGAACGCATCACGTAATAGGTGTGCGTCCAGGCCCGCCCTAGAGTTTAGGGTACTGCATACTTGTATGGAACGCTAATAGTAGGCGGATCAGACCTATATACAGGTCGTATAGCCATATGCACTAGGTCAGCACCTGGAGTCAACCTATAGGGTGAGAATAATAGGGCCAGCCACCGAGAAGTGGGGTTGCTCCTTAGGGGGCGATTCTCCCGCAATTAGGCGGGAGACCTCTCCGCTTTCAGGCAGGGAAAAAAAATGTTCATTAGGGACACTCTCCCAACTGCCTGACCTACCATCCAAGAGAATCAGCAACTAAAACATTATTGGATCCATTTTTTCAGCAGACCAAGGGATCACTGCGGATCCAACTGGACCATCTGGCTGCCTGGATACGAAAAAAATCAAACATCTCAAACAACAAACCGTGAGTGGTGATCAAAATAAGTGGTCAAACAATATTCTCATCTATACCCAGTGTATTGTATTGCATATATATATATATATATATATATATATATATATATATATAATCCAGAAAAGTAGGCGGCACTCCAAGAAAGATGACAAGTGAACTTTATTCACCCAGGTGGTGCAACGTTTCGGTTCCTCACTAGAACCTTTTAGTTCTAGTGAGGAACCGAAACGTTGCACCACCTGGGTGAATAAAGTTCACTTGTCATCTTTCTTGGAGTGCCGCCTACTTTTCTGGATTACACATTGGGGTAAGAAGCCTATTCCCCTGGAGACGTGCACCCTCTTTTTCTTTGATTGTGTTCCAGTGCCGCCATTTTTCCTGTGTATATATATATATATATATATATATATATATATATATGCCTAGCCAGATCTTTTTCATATGCAGTCATCTATTACTACAAACGTGGGACATATTTTTTATAAATTATCTGATAAAAGTTAAGTTTTAGTAGGATAACAAATCAGTGATACAGTTAATTGTTCCTACAACATATTTATCTCAAACTAATACTGTGAATTGTGTTCGGATAGTGGCAAGTTTCCTGTCCGGTCCTATCGATACTGATCAATGGTTAGCTGAGGCCTCACAGGTTTTCTCAGATAAAAATATAGAGATAAAAGATACACCGGGTAATCTAAAATCACTGTTTAAAGAGCTATACACATGCTATAGAGACAATATTAAGTCATGGTGGGAGACCCAATCTCTAGAAAACTACATTAAAGCAGAGATTGTTCCCAAAGGGCTGCGTATATCCATCTCGCCAGGACCAAGATCTAAGACTCCTGACTTATTGACTAAGTGGGAACAAACACTGACAGAAAGTTCCCTCAACCTCATGAGACTTTTGCTCACAGAGGAACGTATCACCCTAGAAAGGACATCTACTAGACTTAAAACTCTAATTGACCAGATACTAAAATATAAGGACGACCCGGATGTCCCGAAAAAAGAAAATAACCTGCAAATCTCTGTGGAAAAATACCATATTTCAATCAAAGAGAGAAAGCATAATCAATATAAAAAAGACCTTTTGGAATTCAAAGAAAAAAGAGCATATGTACATCTAAACGATCAGACAAAATTACCCCTAAAAGAAATCTCCTCATCTGAAATAGAATCCTCAGATACAGAAATATCAACAGATACTACATATCGCGGGAAACCTAGATATAGAGGCAACAGAAGACAAAGAGGCCCCAGAACCAGAAACCAAAAATGGGGAAATCAATCCAGGAGCAACCAAAAGGCCACCTGCCCAGAGGGGTCCATTCCCTCTGGACCATCTGGCTCATCTTCCAATTTTTTAGAATTGGGGGGAATCCCGTACCATCTCAGGGACCGCCCCAGACAAGAGAAATAAACTCTATCCAGAAAGGGCAGATAATTAATCTAACCAAAAAAAACTTCTCAGAGACAGAGATAGCACTTCTAACCAAGGGTATATCCTTTATACCTACAACCAGGTTTAGCTCTTTCCTCTGGGTTAAAGACCTTCATCTATTTTGCCGCAAGCTTAAATGGCATAAATTTTTTAGGCACAATGACCTAGAGGAAAGCATTAAACTAGGTATCCCCCTTGATGATCTTCCATTGGCTAGAACAATGGCGGAACTCCTCGTAGAAGGAAACGCTGGGGAGGGTCCCTTCACTAACCTGAAACCAAAAAGTATCAAATCACCACCCCCAATGGAATCAAATACGATAGATCTCTTTCAGAACATAGTCAGTAAAGAATTGGAAAAACTGGAACAAAAAAGAGTAGAGAGCAAAATTAATTTGAATAAGGATGAAGTAAAGGCCATGATCAAAATTCAGGAAGATCATGACATTATACTGAAACCATGTAAAGTGAAATGGCCGGCACTGCTCTGTAAAGTTGCTCGGCGGTGCACGTGTCAACGGGCAGGCATCCCAATGTTACAGCTGTAAAGGAAGGACCGGCACTCGCACTGGTTTCTTTATGCAGAATTTAATTTCAGTCACTTATTCATTCATAGTGACGCGGCGTTTCAGCACTAACATGTGCTTTCATCAGACTATACAAACTTATCCTCAAGACATGTCTTAAATAACAGAAAAAAGAAAAAAATAGAGGAACTGACGTCATACCACTGGCTCCTCCCCCCTGACAAGATACAAGGATAGATAAGAAAGCTCCATGTGTCTCCATTTTTAACAATGAGAGGAGTCCCATGATTAATTCCGCTGGAAAATAAAAAAATTTTTTTATATAAAACATCATATCAAACCACTTATATTGTACTCTCGGTTCAAGCCTTTTGGATCCATCGTTTGTAAACGATGGATCCAATATGCTTCTTTTTGCAGGAGTAATTTATTTCGATCACCACCACGGCGAGGTAATGGTACACCCTCAATCACCTAGTAACGTAATTGTGCTATTGTGTGTTTCTTCTCATGGAAATGATAAGGTATAGGGAGCAATAAATTACCCTTCCTGATGGTGGACTTGTGTTTGCTCAACCTGTCTTTGATCCTCATAGAGGTTTCCCCCACGTATAATAGTCCACAGGGACATTTTAGAATGTATACGACGAATCTGCTGTCGCACGTGAACACACCTCTTATGGGAATTCTCTCCCCAGAATGTGGGTGTGAGAGATAAGACCCCTTGATCACGCTTGAGCAATTCACACAATTCAGACAAGGGAATGTACCCTGTCTGGGAGAAGATAACACGCTCTGTCTCAAATCTCGCTTATTGCTACCAATGTCGGCTCTGACTATTTTATCCTTGATATTATCAGCCCTTTTAAAACACATCATGGGGGGTCTTTGAAATTCCTCAATCTGAGGGTATGATTTTGAGATTGTATGCCAATGCTTATTGACAATGCCTCTTAGTTGTTGGGTCAATGGGTGATATTTGACCACCAGTGGGATGCGTGATTGCTTCACTGTCTTGGTTTTTTCAGGAATGTCTACCTTCTTTCTCTGTTCTTGTAGGAGTGGCCTAGGATAACCTCTGGCTAAAAAATTTTTCTCCATTTCTTCTAGCCTAGTTTCACGGACTTCAGTATTGCTAACAATTTTCCTGACCCGCTGAAATTGTGAAAAGGGAATCGATTTCTTTGTAGAGACCGGATGACTGCTGGAGAACGCAAGTAAGCTATTGCGATCCGTCTCTTTTGTAAACAGATCAGTATATAGTCGACCCTCTTTCCCCTTCAGGACCCATGTGTCTAGAAAAGAAATTTTATCCATGTCTTGATGCATGACAAATTGTAGCTCCGTCCAGATTGAGTTCAGGTGCATGGCAAACTCCGTGAGGGATCGAATGTCACCCCGCCATACGCAAAAAATGTCGTCGATGAAACGGCGCCAAAAGATACAATGCTGTGTGTACAGTGGGTCAGGATAAACGAAATGACTCTCAAAATATGACATATAGCTGTTTGCGTACGGCGGCGCGACATTCGATCCCATCGCGGTCCCGCGGCGCTGTTGGTAAAAAGAATCTTGGAATAGAAAGTAGTTCTGTTCAAGCACTATATTCATATATTGGCTAAAAAAGGCCCTTGAATTCCACTTGTAATGTCGCTCCCAGAACCAGATGATCCTGAACCGGTCCTGCGCTCTCTTCTGTATGACGATTGAATCGCTGCGCCTGAGGCATCCTGCCATCTGTAGACCCGGTGCATGCTGTAGTCTTCCGTGTCCCTCAGGTATGTGGCGTCGACTGACTCCATCCTCTCTCGTCCAGCAATCTTTCTAGAAAAAGTGTTGACCCCTTTGACTCAAATGTCATCATCATATATACGTGATACAGGTCATTTTTTATCTGAGATTCACCGTTTGACAGTAGATGGGGACTGCATATTAGTCACATTTGACGTATGCAGTCTCTACACTTCCATAACGCACGAAAAGGGACTTGCAGCCGTTGCAGAACTGTTAGATGTTAGCACATATGTAAAAAAAGAAAAAGATTTTTTTCTATCACTTTTGAATATAGTGCTTGAACAGAACTACTTTCTATTCCAAGATTCTTTTTACCAACAGCGCCGCGGGACCGCAATGGGATCGAATGTCGCGCCGCCGTACGCAAACAGCTATATGTCATATTTTGAGAGTCATTTCGTTTATCCTGACCCACTGTACACACAGCATTGTATCTTTTGGCGCCGTTTCATCGACGACATTTTTTGCGTATGGCGGGGTGACATTCGATCCCTCACGGAGTTTGCCATGCACCTGAACTCAATCTGGACGGAGCTACAATTTGTCATGCATCAAGACATGGATAAAATTTCTTTTCTAGACACATGGGTCCTGAAGGGGAAAGAGGGTCGACTATATACTGATCTGTTTACAAAAGAGACGGATCGCAATAGCTTACTTGCGTTCTCCAGCAGTCATCCGGTCTCTACAAAGAAATCGATTCCCTTTTCACAATTTCAGCGGGTCAGGAAAATTGTTAGCAATACTGAAGTCCGTGAAACTAGGCTAGAAGAAATGGAGAAAAAATTTTTAGCCAGAGGTTATCCTAGGCCACTCCTACAAGAACAGAGAAAGAAGGTAGACATTCCTGAAAAAACCAAGACAGTGAAGCAATCACGCATCCCACTGGTGGTCAAATATCACCCATTGACCCAACAACTAAGAGGCATTGTCAATAAGCATTGGCATACAATCTCAAAATCATACCCTCAGATTGAGGAATTTCAAAGACCCCCCATGATGTGTTTTAAAAGGGCTGATAATATCAAGGATAAAATAGTCAGAGCCGACATTGGTAGCAATAAGCGAGATTTGAGACAGAGCGTGTTATCTTCTCCCAGACAGGGTACATTCCCTTGTCTGAATTGTGTGAATTGCTCAAGCGTGATCAAGGGGTCTTATCTCTCACACCCACATTCTGGGGAGAGAATTCCCATAAGAGGTGTGTTCACGTGCGACAGCAGATTCGTCGTATACATTCTAAAATGTCCCTGTGGACTATTATACGTGGGGGAAACCTCTATGAGGATCAAAGACAGGTTGAGCAAACACAAGTCCACCATCAGGAAGGGTAATTTATTGCTCCCTATACCTTATCATTTCCATGAGAAGAAACACACAATAGCACAATTACGTTACCAGGTGATTGAGGGTGTACCACTACCTCGCCGTGGTGGTGATCGAAATAAATTACTCCTGCAAAAAGAAGCATATTGGATCCATCGTTTACAAACAATGGATCCAAAAGGCTTGAACCGAGAGTACAATATAAGTGGTTTGATATGATGTTTTATATAAAAAAAATTTTTGTTTTATTTTCCAGCGGAATTAATCATGGGACTCCTCTCATTGTTAAAAATGGAGACACATGGAGCTTTCTTATCTATCCTTGTATCTTGTCAGGGGGGAGGAGCCAGTGGTATGACGTCAGTTCCTCTATTTTTTTCTTTTTTCTGTTATTTAAGACATGTCTTGAGGATAAGTTTGTATAGTCTGATGAAAGCACATGTTAGTGCTGAAACGCCGCGTCACTATGAATGAATAAGTGACTGAAATTAAATTCTGCATAAAGAAACCAGTGCGAGTGCCGGTCCTTCCTTTACAGCCATTATACTGAAACCCTCTGATAAAGGGGGAAATTTAGTTGTCATGGATCATGGTACTTATAAACAGATGTGCAACTCCATTCTAAATGACAAGAAATGCTATAACACCCTTGACAGGGACCCCACAGCAGCGTTTAAAAATGACCTGGAGACCCTACTAATAAGAGCTCTTGATAATAAATTAATATCAAGTGATGAAATCAAATTCATGCTCATTCCCCATCCTCAGACGGCCACTTTCTATACGATCCCCAAAATTCACAAAGGACTTACACCACTTAAGGGACGCCCCATAGTATCGGGGAAAAGTTCGATAACCCAGAACATCGGGATATATATAGATAAGATACTGAGGCCTTTTGTCTCAGCACTCCCATCTTATATCAGAGATACGTCGGACCTATTAACAAAAATCGATGGGTTACAATTAGAAGATGGCATTTTACTAGCCTCAATAGACGTTGAGGCGCTTTATAGTAACATTCCCCATGACTTGGGACTACATGCAGTCGAGCACTTTCTAAAAACTAGAGGTACTCAATACACAGCCCATAACGTGTTTATTCACAAACTAACAGAATTTGTCTTAAGACATAACTACTTTCTCTTTGATTTCAAATACTTCCACCAGCTCAGGGGCACGGCAATGGGGAGCCCTTGTGCCCCCACTTATGCCAATTTGTTCCTGGGCTGGTGGGAGGATACATTGGTGTTTACAGAAGACAGTATCTGGACACCGAGGATTGTCTTCTGGGGCCGCTATATCGATGATATATTGATATTCTGGAGCGGCTCCAGAAGACAATTCTCCGACTTTGTAGCTGACTTAAATAACAACAAAATAGGCATGCATTTTACCTCAGAGGCTAATGAACAGACACTGGCTTTCCTGGAGCTATCTATTACCCTAAATAATGGCATGATTTCCACCAAAACATACAGGAAACCCACAGCTACAAACAATCTACTGAGATCGGAGAGCCATCATCCCATAAATCTAAAACGCGGTATCCCCAAGGGACAATACCTGCGGATCCGCAGAAACGGCACAACAAAAACAGACTTTTATAACCAAGCTAGAGACCTGAGATCCAGGTTTAATCAAAGGGGATACCCGGATCACCCACTACAAAAAGCTTTCAGATCAGCACTAACTACAGAAAGAACAGACTTACTGTCTCCAAAACAAGTGACAAAATCTAAAACAGAACCCATTTTCCGTATTATAGGCACCTTTGACAACTGCAATAGAGAAGTCAGGGACATTCTTCAAAAATACTGGGACATGCTGCTCACTGACCCTGACATTCAGGATATCCTCCCCACCTACCCGGCAATTACATACCGCAAAGGAAGATCCCTAGGGGATAGGTTTGTACACAGCCACTATACACCTATCAAAAGACCTGGAACGTGGCTGGATAGAAAACCCCTGGGCACCTTTAAATGTGGCTAATGTATAGCCTGCCCACATATTATCCAAACAAAAACCTTCACGAGCAACACCACCAAGAAAGTATATACTATTAGAAATTTCGCAAACTGTAAAACCACAGGGGTGGTATACCTATGTACGTGTAGCTGTAATCTTCAATATGTGGGTAAGACAAAAAGAGAGCTCAGGAGATGGATTGGGGACCATCTGGGTGATGTCAGACATAAACGAGACACCCCAATCGCAAGACATGTACAGAACTTCCATGATGGAGATTCCAGGTCACTGAAGTTCTGTGTAATTGAAGTGATACGTCCATCCCCCAGAGGTGGTGACCTCAATAGAAGAATATTGCAGAAAGAGGCGGAATGGACACATAGATTGAAAACAGTGAGCCCAATGGGCCTCAACGAAATATTGTCCTTTGGATGTTTTATTTAGTCCCGGTGTACTTAAATACTCTAAACCAACTGACAAGTTTATAAAAGAAAAAAATGGACGAAATAGGGAAAATAATACATCTACCGTGAAAGGTTATATTCATGTATATTTAAAAAGTGGGGGGTTTAAATATCGGTCTAGGGTATATCAGTAATTTTCTTATATAATACACATGACCCCAGACTAGCCTCCTCTCACTCAAAAAGTCCCCCACTTCTGAACCACTGTAGCCCCCAAAATACTATATATATCCAGGCCCAATGTTAATAACACCAAGGGCAACCTGTGGACTAGAATGCATGAGATCCATGTCATATAACTAGCCTCTCATAATAGGTTAAACTGTGAGCATCTGGACTAATTATGACGTGCAGATCCTATATATAAACAAAAGAATGTGTTCTATATACATTTTTGCGCATATGGCTATACGACCTGTATATAGGTCTGATCCGCCTACTATTAGCCGGATTATTGCGTCTATATCGGACTTCTGAGACGCAGCTATATGACGTCCATGCGTTCCACAGAATCATATGGTAACTTAGGTCTCAATATGGCGTCCATGCGTTCCATACAAGTATGCAGTACCCTAAACTCTAGGGCGGGCCTGGACGCACACTTATTACGTGATGCGTTCCACAGCGGACTCTGGAAACTACTGCGCATGCGTGGGGTGACACACTTCCGGATCCGAGATTGAGGAAATGGAACACACGCCGGGATCCGTTGTAAGTGACACACCGTATCCGAATTTAGATAATCTAACTGTTATATATAAGGGGGCAGTTCCAGACATGTGTCTGGACTGCATCTATTCAGCTGGGACACCACAAATAGCGATTCAGCTAACGGTTATTATACCGTATTTTCATCATCTTTATAACCCCTGATGAATCTGACAGCATTGCCTGCCAGAGGAAACGCGTCGGGAACGACTATTGAAAAAGTATCTGACTAGGTCAGCACCTGGAGTCAACCTATAAGGTGAGAATAATAGAGCCAGGCACCGAGAAGTGGGGTCGCTCCTTAGGAGGTGATTCTCCCGCAATTAGGCGGGAGACCTCTCTGCTTTCAGGCAGGGAAAAAACAGTTCATTAGGGACACTCTCCCACCTGCCTGACCTACCATCCAAGAGAATCAGCAACTAAAACATCATTGGATCAATTTTTTCAGCAGACCAAGGGATCACTGCGGATCCAACTGGACCATCTGGATATGAAAACATCACACATCTCTTAAACAAACCGCGAGTGGTGATCAAAATAAGTGGTCAAACAATATTCTCATCTATACCCAGTGTATTGTATTGCTTTTATATATATATATATATATATATATATATATATATATGCCTAGCCAGATATTTTTCATATGCAGTCATCTATTACTACAAACGTGGGACATATTTTTTTATAAATTATCAGATAAAAGTTAAGTTTTAGTAGGATAACAAATAAGTGATACTTCACAGCACAGCCGGCAGCAGAACGAAGAGGATTGAGCTGGAGGAGAGGAGCTGAGGCGTCTGGAGCAGGAAAGGTAAGTGTTTTTTTTATATGCTCTATGGCTAGGGGCTGATATGAGAGGCATGGGGGCTGGCATAAGAGACATGGTGGCTGACATGAGATGCATGGGGCTCTTATTTTAGGTCTGATTGGGGGTCATTCACATTGGGGTCTGAGCTGAGGTATGATTGGGGGTCTGATCTGAGGTCTTATTAACATTGGGGGTCTGATTGGGGCTGTCAGCTGAGGTCTGATTAACATTGGGGTCTGATTGGTGCTCTGAACTGAGGTCTAATGAAAAATATTTCTCTTTGTCCTCCTCTAAAACCTAGCTGCGTCTTATGGGCCGATGTGTCTTATAGGGCGAAAAATACAGTAAATATATTACAAGTTTTCTTATACTCACCTGTACTATGCAAAGTTTTCGAACGGTTATTGACCATTTTAATTGGTTAATTAGAAATGTTATCAATGTAAAATGTATTTCAAAATTCCTAACACTAATGCATTAATTATGCTAATAAATTAGTCTTATTGCATTTGTAAAAGCACTTAATGGAGTCATTTCAAATAATCCTCCTTTTGTAAGAGATGGGGTTGACTTGTTCCTAAGTGAATTATTTTATTCTTCTACTGTTCTGGACCTATGAGACACCTGGAAGTGAGGATGTTTCATTGTGTTCAGAAGTATGTGATCATTTATTTATACAAGAGCATGCTACAAGGTGTGTAGCGGTCTGAAATGGAAACATGACATGTATATTATCTTTCTACTGCATGATGGATGTTTTAAGAAACCTAATAAAATGGCAAGAACTTTGATTTTCAGTTTCTCTTGTACTTTAATTTCTTACTTGTAACTCATAACAAGCAAAATCTAACCTTTCCGAAGCACACTGTTATGCATCATGTTATGCACCAAAGCTTCCCAAGGCATGAAATAACATCTTCGCCTACACGTGCATTTCTTGGAGTGTCTATCATTCACATTGACATTACTTAAACAAAAATGATCCGTGTTCACACTTGTTGATCATATACTTCTAGCAAGAGATGTACAGCTAAAGTAATTCGACCTATATCATCATCTGTTCATTCTGACTAGCATTTTTTTTGCCAATGGAAACAAAAAAATCTGCTTTAACTTTCCAAAATGTGATGAACTGGTTGAAAAAATTACATTACAACTTTTTTATTTAGCTAAATATTGCTATATATTATAACTCTGTAAGTCTACACTATAGTTTCATGTCATTGGGTGTGTATATACAGTACAGACCAAAAGTTTTTGGACACACCTATGAAAATTGTACAGGGTGGGCCATTTATATGGACACACCTTAATAAAATGGGAATGGTTGGTGATATTAACGTTTGTACTTTTGGTCTGTACTGTATATATATATATATATATATATAGATCATATTTCTCACGCTTTCATTGGTGGCAGTGGCTGGACAGCATCACAGTTGGAAGGAAGAAACGCTCTTCTTCCTTCACGCTGTATGGCTGCACGCTGTGTGTGATGTGCGTATCGGGTGCGCATGCCTAGAGTTCTACGAGCCTCAGGACAAACTTTGAATTTGGGCCCCCCGTGGCAATAATAACCATGAGCACAGCTGTGCCCCTCATGTGGCCTACATTGCACGGCGGTGCTCATGGTTATTATTGCCAAAGTTTTGTCAGTGGCCCCCTTTCTCACTATATTTCATTTTGCCCCTACTCCTATCTATTTAATTTTTTGCCCCTCTCTGTATATATTTCATTTACATTTTGCCCCCTCATTATTTGCAGCCACTGCCCTCATATGGCCGACGCGGGCCTCCCCTTTCTGAATTCAGACATTAGTGCCGGTTATTATAACCGGCACTAATGTCTGAATTCAGAAAGAGAGAGTCCACGCCGGGCAAGGGCAGCAAATAAGAAGACGGCAAAATGAAAATGAAATATACAGTGGATATAAAAAATCTACACACCCCTGTTAAAATGTCAGGTTTCTGTGCTATAAAAAAATGAGACAAAGATAAATCATTTCAGAACTTTTTCCACCTTTAAATGTGACCTATAAACTGTACCACTCAATTAAAAAACAAGACTTTTTATATCCAATGTATAGAGGGGCAAAAAATTAAATAAATAGAGACTGCAAATAAAGAAAGTCCAGACGGCACTACACCCATTTATGAGTTGCTGAATGATATAATATTGAAGTCCTCAGTGTAAATCGGGTATAAGGCGACAATACGGTGGTGCCTGCTTTACAATAGCGAATATCAATATGTAATTGAGAAAATAGAAAAAATCAGCGGCACTCACCAAATGCAGGTTTTCAAAATATCATCACTTTTATTGTGACAATAGGTGCATGCTTTTACAGGGCTAGGGCAGACAAGCCTTTCACAGTAATCAAAAGCCGCCTAGGCGGTATGTGGCAGTTATTGCCAAAGTTTTGTCAGAGGCCCCCTTTCTACGTATATTTCATTTTGCCCCCACTCTCTATATATTTCATTTTTTGCCCCTCCTATATATTTCATTTTCATCTTGCCCCCTCAATATTTGCTGCCCCTGCCCTGCCTTCATATGGCTGGCGCCCCCCTCCTTCCCTTGAATTCAGACATTAGTGCCACTGATCATCGCAATCTTCCAGTGCCCGGTCCTGGGCCGCGGCCTGGCAGTTAGGGATCGCTGCTCTAGTACCCTTTGGATTTTTCGCCAGACCAGGAGCAGAAGGACTCCTTATCTCTGCTCTCTGACCTCCTAAACACTCATTATAGCTCAGTTCTTGTCTAGTGTTTATGACCTCTTAGTAGTTTAGAGATAAGGGTTATTAGATGTCCAGCACAAAGTGAAAGTGAAGTACCAGTCACACAGCTAGAAAAAACTGTTAACTCTTTGTGACAGAACAGCTCAATATTTTTAATAAAGGCCAATAAAAAAAATAATGGGGGGGGGGGGGGGACATAGCCTTTAATCCACCATTTAGATTAACACAGTCTTTACACAATTTTAAGAAGATACTACTTATAAAACTATAGTTCCCAAAATGACAAATCAGATACTGATTTAGTTCTATCAATCTATTGTGATTATTGAAATCTTTTCTTTAAGCACTTGACCTTTGCTCTTGAATGTTTGCAGGCTTTTCACCAATATATATTCTGTATAATCATATATTGATCTGTGTAAACCTGATAAACAGGCTAGTTCAGTCTAGAAATGTGCTGTTTTAAAAATATTCATTTCTAAGAAGAATGATCCCTCTGTTATATGTCTCAACAAGCAATCAGCCCCCATGGAGGTAGACATTTTCTTTCTCTAAAGCATTTCTATTTATATATAGAACAAACATTGTTTTTATTGATTTTCATTATATTGCTGGCAATATGAAAGCTAGCTTTAAAGAAAGGAAAGCTCTTCTTCCTTACAGATGAAGGCAGAATGCGTTGTCATCTTCAGGAAGTACAAAAGCATGGGTGACAATGACTTCCAGAATTGTTCACCATGCTACACCGAACTTTTGGGGTAATTTATCAAACTGCTGTAAAGTAAACCAATCAGATTCCATCTTTCAATTTCCAAAGGAGCTGTCAAAAATGAAAGGTGGAATGTGATTGGTTGCTATGGGCAAGTAAGCCAGTTCTACTTTACACCAATTTGATAAATTACCCCATTTGTCTCTTTGAAACTACTGACTGCCAATTTGCCACAATGTATATGTGTGCTAGCATTCAGACCAACAGATCTTAAAAGGTTATAATAAGTTTAATGCAGGACTGTAATGCCTTCTCTCACAGACTGCTCCCCATGCCCACTCCGCTACAAAGATATCTCTCCATGCCCCTCGCTAACACATCTGCCCTCCATGCCCCTCTGTTACACATACTTCTCTCAATGCTACTTGTTAGACTTCTCTCCATGCTCTCATCTCACACAGACTGCTCTCCATACCCCAACCAGTCATTCAGACTTCGCTCCATGCCCTACTCTCCCACATACACTCATGCACTTCCTCATGCCCCCCGTGTGTGGCCTTTCATCTCTCCCAGATAACTCCCACAGTGCCTTCTCACACACAAACCGCTCCCCATGTCTCCCCCAAGACAAAGACTGCTCTCCACCACTGCTCCATACACCCTATTCTCTCAGACTACTCCTTATGCTCCCTTTCTATACCCCATTCCACAAGGACTGCTCCATATAGCCCCCTCTCGCAGACGGCTCCTCCTCTACACAGACTCATATCTTCTCTCACACTGCCTCCATATGTTGCAGGAAGTTTAACGTTGATGGTTCAGTTTCACGGTTTTTCCCTGCATCGATACAGAGGACCGTGCAGCTGTAACTGTTCTCTCTATGAGATATAGCGGTTCACTCTGTGATCTGGCAGTCTGATTTAGGATTACTCTATCTGATCCTTAAAGGGAGAGCCCAGGGAAGTCTGCACTCTCCTTGAGTGAAGGCGTTTTTATATGCAGTTTAAAGGGAACCTGTCACGTTGAATATGATATCTGAGCTGAAGGCGGCATGTGAGACAACAGGAGCTGAGCAGATTGATACATAGTTTTATGGGGGGAAAAATCTGTAAAACTTGTAATCTATTCATTTATATTTCTGCTCAATCTGGGCTTTACCACTACTTTACATTACCAATGACTTCAATGGTTCCATGGTCAGCATGTTGCGGCAAAGTATTGGACATGTCCTATCTCTTGAGTACTGGCTGCAGAGATGCAGAAGCACATTAAGGCCTTTCTGCGCACTTCCACATCTATGCGGCCGCTTGTGAAAATATGCCCCTCCGATATATTTCATTTTCAGGACATGGTGCAATATGCCGACCACGGAACCATTTAAGTCAATGGACCTGATGTATCATGCCTTCACTCCAGGATTCAGGCTTCACTTGCACAAAATTGTTGTGACTTTTTGCATTTCCCCCCCAAGTTTTGAAATTTAAAAAATCGTAGTCTCACTCCAAGAGGAGGGTGGAGCAGGAAAACTAGACTAGACTTTTTTCTAGTGTTAGGTTTACGAATGAGACAAATTTATCAAACATGTGACATTTGATAAATGTGGCATAGAGTATGCCGACGCAGGTTCAAGTAAAACTGACATGGGTAGGGTTTCTGCAGTGTGTGACTGCTGCTGCACCCTCTAAGAAGCAGAAAAACTAAAAAAAGTCTAAATATTCTGCCATACCTCTAAGTGCTATTTATGTGGAATGCTCTCAATATCTAATACTAAAGGTAACCTTGAAAGTAGCCATTTGTTTCTATGGATACATATTCTCCTGAAGATAATTTTCCAGTATTGTCAACATTTCATCCTAATAACAGAGACAGAAATATTAGGTAATCTAAAGGCTAAGTTCAGCTGGACGTCAAGTGGTTGGAGTTATGTATTACTACATTACTGCAATTTTGTGGTGATTTTTTATACTCATTGGTGCTTGTTTTTGGTAGATATGTCAAGAGGTCACAAAAGGGACAATCACACTTTCTTTTATTTTGGACTTTTTCCACTGTAACTGGGGCATCCATAGGCGCCCAGGGATCATGTGATTGCCAGGCCGATAGAGGAAGCAGCATTGTAGAGTCAGGACCTGCACCACCCACCGTCAAAAAACAGCAGATAGACGGTCACTAAGGAGTTAAAAGCACTGTCTCACCAGAGACAACCCATCTCAAAACGTGGCTGCTCATCTCCCTAGGTCCAAGTCCTGGTACTGCTGGCAAAGTCATAAATGTAGCATTATATGGTGGGCATTTAGACGAATGGCTGACCATATAATGCAAGGTGAGCTAAAATAAGTCAGAAAGGGAGCAAAGCTTCCTTCTGGTGTATAAAGTGGGGTTTCAAGTAGAGATGAGCAAATTAATTTGGAAATGTAACCACATTTTTCAAAAGGTTCTGATTCTAACAAATCAGAATTTTGTGTGATTCGATTAGAGGGAATGAAAGACGAAAGGAGAGAGGGAGAAAGTATGAGCGGGAGCCTTTTCAGAGCACTTTTGATTGGTTAAATTTATCCGAACCCCAAATTAAATTGCATGAGCATTTTGGCCCAGTGGAACCAGAATTTAATTTTGTGAAATTTGCTCACCTCTAGTCCCAAGAGGACATATATGGCATGCATAATCAAAATATCAATCAACATACAACCAACTTACAGCAACTGAAAGATCAAGTATTGTAATAATTACAAGGTATGATGTAACTGTCTTTGTGCCGTTCATCTAATAACCCTTATCTCTAAACTACTGAGAGGTCATAAACACTTATTTAAGCAACATTCTTATCAGTAAGATAATAACTGAGCTGTAATGAGTGTTTATAATGTCAGAAAGCAGAGATAAGGAGTCCATCTGCTCCTGGTCTGACAAACAAGAACAATTAAAAAAATTATTTTTAGCTCAGAATGAGTACCAAGTACACCCCAAAGGTGTACATCTCCTTTATAAGGGGTAGTTTTTACCTAACGAACTGGAAGTAAGCAAACCAGGAACTGGAAGATAGACACACTGGAGCCATCGCAGAGGACTGGAACGGCGGAAAGCAGGTAAGGCCCCATGCACACGGCCGTGTTTCACAGCCGTGTGCGGGCCGTGGAACCGCGGCCTGGATCCCTCCTGAGAGCAGGAGCGCACGGCGTCACTGGTTGCTATGACGCCGTGCGCTCCCTGCTGCCGCCGCAATACAGTAATACACTGGTATGATCTATACCAGTGTATTACTGTACTGTGTGCCGTGTGCCGTGTGCATGGGGCCTAAGTATGAATCTTTCGCCGTATTCCCAGACAACCCCTTCAAGACCACATTCAGATACCCAATTGGTTTCTATCTACAAAACACGGACGTATGAGGATGGGTGCACCAGGTTTTTTTCCAGATAAATTCACTTTTATGAATGAGTCTCATAGAAGAATGGAAAAAGGTGCACGCAGAGGGTTTCTCATTGGTCTATACAGAAAAACTGAAATGTGAACTGCATCATTTAGTAGAACGGTTGCGTGTGCTACGGAGTGCTGTTGGGGTAGCGCAGGGATAGAAAAGTCCAGCATCTGAATCAGGTCTAAGTCTGCACAGTTTGAATACTGAAATCCTATACCTTAATTTACTTTATAAACAATCTAAATGTCAGATTAACAGTTGAAATCACAGATATGATAGTTGACATCATTTCCATTTCTCTTCCAGTGAATAGATCTATTCTGTCAAACTTCAGCCAACAGACGGCATCTGCATAAGCACAACCTGTCATCTTGTCAGTGTCATTATGGATGAAGCAGTGAGGAGAACAGCCAGGAGAAATACTACATATTGACACCACAGTTATGGTGATACGTTTAATTTAGATGGGATTACATACAATGCAAATCATCAGCTGCTGGCTTGACATGCCCTCACCCTTTACCTCTCATGTCCGCTGGATTTATATGATGACTAGAAGCAACAACAAGAGAAATGTGGGACAGAAACAAAGCAACCAGAAAAAAAGAACATCTAAACTGGAAGCAGGTATTCAGCATTTTCATATTATCCACAGTAAAGGAAGATTCCAATCTGAAAGAGGCATTCCCAAGATAGACAACTATCCATAGGATATGCCATAAATACTTAAAGGGGTTATCCCATCACAAAGACTTATCTAATAAGTGTCTGATTCCCCCTACCCCTCTTATGAATGGAACAGCGGTCATGCTTGTGCGCTTCTTCTCGGTTCATCTCTTTTGGGGCAACCGAGTACAAGCGCTTGGCTTTTACTTGTCCAGCAGTCCCACAGAAAGAATGGAGCAGAAGAGCACATGCGTGACCGCCACTCCACTCATATGGAGGAACACATGGCTCCCGATGTTGTGATTGGCGGAGACCCAAGCGTTCGGGCTGTGCCTGTATTTGATGTGGTTTAAGTTTCAAGTACAGTTGCCACCCAAAGAATTTGCGGTAATCCACGTGCGGCTACCATGAGTAGGCAGAACAGTGTGCTGGTACCAGTAAGAAAAAGTAATTTTAATGGAAAGCCAAATGAAAATGTTTCAAGGTCCCAACACTTCCAAAATTGGAGATAAAGCAAACTAAAACTTTGGTTATCATCTTGTTTGTAGGTGTTGGTTAGGTCAGGTTCACATCTCCGTTTTGGAGAGGAGCTGACTGCCAGAATTACCATATCTACCGCTGGTCACCTCCATGGTTTCCAGCATAAATGCCGACTTTCTGCCAGAAAAATGACGATGTATATTTCCAGCAGAAATCCAGTGTTTATGCAGGATCTCATTATAGTCAATGGGGGTATGGTAATTCTGGTACTTCGCTCCTCTACCAGGACAGACAACCAGAATACCAAAACAGAGGTGCGAACCTAGCCTAACTTTCATAATAAATCTTCACAGTAATCACACTGTTTTCTACTCCTCCTAGTGGTGGCCACAGATAGAACTTGATTTTCTACATTTGGAGGTTGAATCGGAACTCAAACTCCTTACAAGACATATTAAATTGGCATAACATTTTGGACCTATAAACAATATGATATGCAAAGTAGATGTTAGACTTTAAATGCAGTTTTACTTTACACACTGTCGACTGCATTTCCAATTATTGAAAAAATTCTTTTTTTTTTTTTTTTTTTTTTTACATTAATAGACCTACAAAAACACGGCAAAGCAATTTAGGCATCTATTTAGAAATCTTCCTTTTTTTCATTATTGCACATATACAGCAGTGCCCACTCCTCTAATTTATAGCTACTAAGGGTGTTCAGCTTCAGTGCTTAAGACCTCTGAATGTTGTAGTTTGTCTATATGATTGCTTCATAAGAAAGTTGGAACAAAATGGTTGAAATTGGCATTTTGTCTCGGCAACAGCTGTACAAGGTTTTATGTCTATCCAATTAACACTACATGAACATATTCCTGAGTCGGAGAGAGACAGATTCCTTACAGAGTGGACGGGTTTGAAAAATGTACTTGTCCCTAACAGCAAAGACATACAGTAGACTCTTTTGAACTCCTAAAGTGCCCATATTTTAATTTTAATGCAGAATCTGAGGGGAGAGCTATGTTAGAAGAGTAATAAAGGACAAGTTATTGTATGTGCCGCTTCATTTCCGAATAGCTGAGAAGATTAATGCACTCATCTGCATTACTCTACGCAGCGTCTTCCCTATGAAAAACTGTGAGCAGTAGCATGTTCTTTATTGCTCAAATAACATATACGCTGCTAATTTTACATTGTCCATCCTTGCTGCAATTTGTCCATGAGGCACACATACAGACGCGCGTGCAAATACTTCATTGAAATGTAATTACCTGGAAACATCTGCCAGACTTTCATAGACGATTCATTTTGTTATAAAAGCCAGTGCACAGAACAGTCTATCCGAGTAACTGAAATATAGGAAAAGAGGCTTTTTGGCCATTGTTGGAAAAGCACAGACAAAAAAGCCATCTCTTCCATTATGACTGTTCCTGCCTTAAACAAATGCAGTGGTAAACAAGTACAATGGTAAATCAGTAGTGTTGGGAGCGAATATTCGAATAGCAAATATTAATCGCGAATTTCGGCACTTCGAGAATTTGCGAATATTTAGAATATTGTGATATACAGTATATTTGTAATTTCGAATATTCACTTTTTTTTTTTTTTTTTTTTTTCAGTAACCTCCTTTCTTGCTTGTGGGCCAATGAGAAGGCTACAATGTCTTTGTCTGAGCTTAGCAACATCCCTAGCAACCAATAGGAAAGTTGCCTACCCCTTACTATATAAGAACCTTCCCAGCAGCCCTTGTATGCAGTATTTTGCAGATCTGAGAGAGACAGCCGTGTTATTGCTGTGATCTCTGCTTTCCTGTGTCATTACATTAGATAGTTAGCTTATATATATAATACAGACAGTTAGTGGGAGATAGTCAGTGTAGGTTAGATAGTGATATACAGTGCCTTGCAAAAGTATTAACCCCCCTTGACTTTTTTCATATTTTGTTACATTGCAGCCTTAAGTTCAATGTTTTGTTAATCTGAATTTTATATGATGAATAAGAACACAATAGTCTAAGTTGGTGAAGTAAAATAAGAAAAAATATATAAATAAAACTATTGTCTAGAAATAGAAAACAGAAATTTGGCATGTGCGTATGTATTCACCCCCTTTGTTAGTGCAACCAATTTCCTTCAGAAGTCACATAATTAGTGATATGATGTCCACCTGTGTGCAATCTAAGTATCACATGATCTGTCATTACATATACACACCTTTTTTGAAAGGCCCCAAAGGCTGCGACACCTAAACAAGAGGCATCACTAACCAAACACTGCCATGGTAACCAAGGAACTCTCCAAACAAGTAAGGGACAATGTTGTTGAGAAGTATAAGTCAGGGTTAGGTTATACAAAATATCCAAATCTTTAAAGATCCCCAGGAACACCATCAAATCTATCATAACCAAATGGAAAGAACATGGCACAACAGCAAACCTGCCAAGAGACGGCCGCCCACAAAAACTCACGGACCGGGCAAGGAGGGCAAAAAAAAAAAAGGCACGTTGTGAGTTTGTGAAAAGGCATGTGGGAGACTCCCAAAATGTATGGAGAAAGGTGCTCTGGTCTGATGAGACTAAATTTGAACTTTTCAGCCATCAAAGAAAACACTGTCTGGCGCAAACCCAACACATGACATCACCCAAAGAACACCATCCCCACAGTGAAACATGGTGGTGGCAGCATCATGATGTGGGGATGATCTTCAGCAGCCGGGACTGGGAAACTGGACAGAGTTGAGGGAAAGATGGATGGTGCTAAATACATGGATATTCTTGAGCAAAACCTGTACCACTCTGTGCGTGATTTGAGGCTAGGACAGAGGTTCACCTTCCAGCAGGACAATGACCCCAAAGACACTGCTAAAGCACCACTTGAGTGGTTTAAATGTGTTGGAATGGCCTATTCAAAGCTCATATCTCAATCTATCAGAAAATCTGTGGTCAGACTTAAAGATTGCTGTTCACAAGCGCAAACCATCCAACTGGAAGGAGCTGGAGCAGTTTTGCAAAGAGGAATAGGCAAAAATCCCAGTGGCAAGATGTGGCAAGCTCATAGAGACTTATCCAAAGCGACTTGGAGCTTTGATTGTGGCAAAAGGTGGCTCTAAGTACAAAGTATTATAAAGTACTATTAAAGTACTATAAAAAAAAAACATCTTCAAAGTTGTGGGCATGTTCTGTAAATTAAATTATGCAAATCCTCAAACAATATATGCTAATTCCACGAAAAAAGTCAAGGGGGTGAATACTTTTACAAGGCACTGTAGTGTAGCTGAAAGGTTCTGCTGTCCATACATACATGCTACATACATAGTGCTGTATGTATGTATACTACATACATACAGAGTGCTGTGATATCACAAGTTCACAACAATAGTTAGCGCACCAATCATTAATAAGTAGTCAGGATCTGTTAAAATGTGAAGTTGCACGTATTGCGCCAAAATATTTGCAAATATCTGACAAATATTCTACCAAATATTTGCAAAATATCTCAAATTCGAATATTACCCCTGCCGCTCATCACTATAAATAAGTTCCGTTTGTCCTTATAAATGGGTATTATAATTAAAATTTTAATCTTTTAATTTATTCTTACTTTTGTGATGTGTTTTGTACATTTTTTTGTGTAGTTCATAAAATGTCAAATATCTACTATATTTCTATCTGTACAACATGAACTGTTGTCACCAGGGGCAGACTGGTTATAGATCCTACAGGGAAACTTCCCGATGGGCCATAGGCCTGAGCCCTACTGATGGCCACCGATCAGGTACATAATGATCTGCTCTCTCAATATTAAATAATTTAGGAGCATCAGGTACCCTCCTGAATTTACCTGCTTTACCATCCTCAGGACAGTAATACACTTGGAATACTGCAGCAAGGGCGGTGGTATTTTGTGCTGCCCTGTAGTATTTGGCTCTGCAGGGGTGGTATTTTGTGCTGCACTACAGTATTGCTGGCCCTGCCTAATTGTGTTGTCCCTGCTTACTTGTGTTGACCCGCCTTCTGTCATTTTGGACTCATATATACATAGTATATGTATAGCATACACTCAACTAAAGAATTATTAGGAACACCATACTAATACGGTGTTGGACCCCCTTTTGCCTTCAGAACTGCCTTAATTCTACGTGGCATTGATTTAACAAGGTGCTGATAGCATTCTTTAGAAATGTTGGCTCATATTGATAGGATAGCATCTTGCAGTTGATGGAGATTTGAGGGATGCATATCCAGGGCACGAAGCTCCCGTTCCACCACATCCCAAAGATGCTCTATTGGGTTGAGATCTGGTAACTGTGGGGGCCATTTTAGTACAGTGAACTCATTGTCATGTTCAAGAAACCAATTTGAAATGATTCAAGCTTTGTGACATGGTGCATTATCCTGCTGGAAGTAGCCATCACGGTGGTCATGAAGGGATGGACATGGTCAGAAACAATGCTCAGGTAGCCCGTGGCATTTAAACGATGGCCAATTGGCACTAAGGGGCCTAAAGTGTGCCCAGAAAACATCCCCCATACCATTACACCACTACCACCAGCCTGCACAGTGGTAACAAGGCATGATGGATACATGTTGTGATTCTGTTTACGCCAAATTCGGACTCTACCATTTGAATGTCTCAACAGAAATCGAGACTCATCAGACCAGGCAACATTTTTCCAGTCTTCAACAGTCCAATTTTGGTGAGCTTGTGCAAATTGTAGCCTCTTTTTCCTATTTATAGTGGAGATGAATGGTTACCCGGTGGGGTCTTCTGCTGTCGTAGCCCATCCGCCTCAAGGTTGTGCATGTTGTGGCTTCACAAATGCTTTGCTGCATACCTCGGTTGTAACGAGTGATTATTTCAGTCAACGTTGCTCTTCTATCAGCTTGAATCAGTCGGCCCATTCTCCTCTGACCTTTAGCATCAACAAGGCATTTTCGCCCACAGGACTGCCGCATACTGGATGTTTTTCCCTTTTCACACCATTCTTTGTAAACCCTAGAAATGGTTGTGCGTGAAAATCCCAGTAACTGAGCAGATTGTGAAATACTCAGACCGGCCCGTCTGGCACCAACAACCTTGCCACGCTCAAAATTGCTTAAATCACCTTTCTTTCCCATTCTGACATTCAGTTTGGAGTTCAGGAGATTGTCTTGACCAGGACCACAACCCTACATGCATTGAAGCAACTGCCATGTGATTGGTTGACTAGATAATTGCATTAATGAGAAATAGAACAGGTGTTCCTAATAATTCTTTAGGTGAGTGTATATAGTATACATACTATAACATGGGGCCACTTTTAGGTTCCTAGAGCCACTTTAAGTATCCAGTCCGCCCCTCGATGTCACATTAAAGAAAACTTAGACAAACCTGTCCATTTCAAGAGATCAGCCAATTATAATATATATGCAGGCCTCCTGACTCTTGACTGATGGCAGATGTGAAAAGGAAAGGTTGAGAATGTTATATTTCAACATACCTAATCATTTGTCCCCCTTTTTAAAAATATCAAAATGGGAAGTATTATTTTTTTTAAAAGAAAGGCAAGTATTAAAATTAAAAATCACCCCTTTCCCAATTTTACATATAAAAACTAATAAAAAGTAAACATATTTGGTATCACTGCATCTGTATATATCCAAATTATTAAAATTATTGGTTTTCTTTTGAGGCTTTTTTATAAAAATTATTTTCTATTCAGATATGTTTTATGTCCAATACCAGGGGACTGCTCCTTTGTATGAGAGAGTTTATCCTCTATTTTGGGAATAACATCACTATTTTGTTTCAGGGCGATTGTAGGGATTGTAAGGGTTTAGCTACCGAGAAGTGGGGTCAGAGATACATACAGTTGCAAGAAAAAGTATGTGAACCCTTTGGAATGATATGGATTTCTGCACAAATTGGTCAGAAAATGTGATCTGATCTTCATCTAAGTCACAACAATAGACAATCACAGTCTGCTTAAACTAATAACACACAAATAATTAAATGTTACCATGTTTTTATTGAACACACCATGTAAACATTCACAGTGCAGGTGGAAAAAGTATGTGAACCCTTAGACTAATGACATCTCTAAGAGCTAATTGGAGTGAGGCGTCACCCAACTTCAGTCCAATCAATGAGATGAGATTGGAGGTGTTGGTTACAGCTGCCCTGCCCTATAAAAAACACACACCAGCTCTGGGTTTGCTTTTCACAAGAAGCATTGCCTAATGTGAATGATGCCTCGCACAAAAGAGCTCTCAGAAGATCTACGATTAAGAATTGTTGACTTGCATAAAGCTGGAAAGGGTTATAAAAGTATCTCCAAAAGCCTTGCTGTTCATCAGTCCACGGTAAAACAAATTGTCTATAAATGGAGAAAGTTCTGCACTGCTGCTACTCTCCCTAGGAGTGGTCGTCCTGTAAAGATGACTGCAAGAGCACAGCGCAGACTGCTCAATGAGGTGAAGAAGAATCCTAGAGTGTCAGCTAACGACTTACAAAAGTCTCTGGCATATGCTAACATCCCTGTTAGCGAATCTACGATACGTAAAACACTAAACAAGAATGGATTTCATGGGAGGATACGACAGAGGAAGCCACTGCTGTGCAAAAAAAAACATTGTTGCACGTTTACAGTTTGCACAAGAACACCTGGATGTTCCACAGCAGTACTGGCAAAATATTCTGTGGACAGATGAAACCAAAGTTGAGTTGTTTGGAAGAAACACACAACACTATGTGTAGAGAAAAAGAGGCACAGCACACCAACATCAAAACCTCATCCCAACTGTGAAGTATGGTGGTATGAGGGCTGCTTTGGTTTGGGGCTGCTTTGCTGTGTCAGGGCCTGGACGGATTGCTATCATCGAAGGAAAAATGAATTCCCAAGTTTATCAAGACATTTTGCAGGAGAACTTATGGCCATCTGTCCACCAGCTGAAGCTCAACAGAAGATGGGTGTTGCAACAGGACAATGACCCAAAGCATAGAAGTAAATCAACAACAGAATGGCTTAAACAGAAGAAAATATGCCTTCTGGAGTGGCCCAGTCAGAGTCCTGACCTCAACCCGATTGAGATGCTGCGGCATGACCTCAAGAAAGCGATTCACACCAGACATCCCAAGAATATTGCTGAACTGAAACAGTTCTGTAAAGATGAATGGTCAAGAATTACTCCTGACCGTTGTGCACGTCTGATCTGCAACTACAAGAAACGTTTGGTTGACGTTATTGCTGCCAAAGGAGGTTCAACCAGTTATTAAATCCAAGGGTTCACATACTTTTTCCACCTGCACTGTGAATGTTTACATGGTGTGTTCAATAAAAACATGGTAACATTTAATTCTTTGTGTGTTATTAGTTTAAGCAAAGTGTGATTGTCTATTGTTGTGACTTAGATGAAGATCAGATCACATTTTATGACCAATTTGTGCAGAAATCCATATAACTCCAAAGGGTTCACATACTTTTTCTTGCAACTGTATGTTATTCCCAATAACACCTGAATTTGGAGTTCCTTCTTTTTTGGGGACACATTGAACAGCGAATATTGTGAATATAAAATACATGCTGTACCCCATCCTCTTGTAAAATCCTGTGTCAACAAATCGTGAGTGTAACGGATCTCCTAGCACCCCGACCGGGTACCTCCGTTGATGGATGCTCCTAGTGCTTCCCGAGGGCTCCCTTACCCTGCTCACCTGCCCTGGTGTTCTGTGTTCTCGTTGCTTCAGCAAGGCCTCTCCTCCTCTGCCTGTAGGGAACATGCATGTGCACTTCCTCTGGCTCTTAAAAAGCCAGTACACATGAACTCTAATTCACACCAGCTAATGGCTGGATACCTTGTGGTATTTTAGGCACCTTCCCTAATGGGACACATGTTTGCCTGCTCATGTGCCGACTTCTGTCTGTTCTATAGATTTGACCCTTTGCTGCCAGTGCTGATCCCTCCTTCATCTCCATACTGAGCCTAAGCTGCCTGCTCTGATATCGTCCTGTCCCGGTCTATGGTTTTGCCTAATCCCTTGAACTGCTCTGCACTGGTGTCTCTTGATCGCCGTAGGTCAGCTGTCAACTAAACACAGACTACTCCATGAGGTAGAGGCCTGGTGAATTCTTTGCAGCAAAGCAGCATTCTCCTCCACAGTATACGTAGGAGCGATCGCTAATGCCGTTGCTCGTCCCCATACAAAATCATTACTTGCACACAGCGGACCATAATTAAATGTCAAACTGCCGTCGATTTTTCAGTCTGCTTAAAAATTGCGATTGCCTGATGAACGTAATCAGAAGCACTATTACACAGGCAGATCATTGCTAACGCGCGCTCCTACGAACGCTTGTTAGAGATGATCTGATCAAATATCTGCAGGTCTAATACAGGTCTTAGGAGTAGTCAAATCTGTTAAGTTACAATATGGCTACAACTTTATTAAATGTAGGGTTGTCACTTTTTCCACTTAAAAATAATGACCGGGTTAAAAAGGAATTAAGATTTTAGGGGAGGGTGGTTGCTGCAAAAGAAAAAAAAATATGAATATATCCACAAAAGTGAAAAAACATTGAAACTAGGGCTGAAACGATTACTCGATAAAATCAAATAACTCGACACAAAAAAAATCCTTGATGCAGATGTTTTGCATCAAGAATTCATTTCTGCCATGTGACCACGGAGAGTGAGTGAATCGCTTGCTATTACTTACACTCCACGGTCTCCTGCGGGCCCGCACCTCACTGTATCCTGTGCAGCGCATGTAGAAGACGATGCAACTGCAAAGTGTCGACAGTGCCCCTACAGGAAAGGCAAGTATTTTATTTCACTGGCGCTGTGGACTGATGACTAGTAGGGGTAGATGGTGGCACTGGGGGGGGAACCTCATGGCAATGGGGGGAAGCCTGATGGTGCTGGGGACTGATGGCTAGGAGGGGCAGATGGTGGCACTGGGGAGAACCTGATGGCACTGGGGGGGGGACCTATCCTAATCGACAGCTGCAGCCCTACTTGAAACGGTAAAAAAATAGTGGATGTGCATACGTCTTCTAGAAACGTCTTGCATACCACAATTCACTGGCACCCAATCCCACACTTCACCTAGTTCTAACACTGCTTACATTCCTAGGGTGAACTGGGTGTGTCAATAAAAAAGGAGACTAGTAATACTGTAGTAATCTCATTGCACAGATATTAACCTTTCAAAATTACTGCCACTTGCTATTGCAATTTATTGCTGGCATCAGATTTCCTATGTAAATACTGGCTAGAACAGTAGGGTTCTACTAGCCTGGTGGTGACTCTTGTTAAATGACATGTTATAATTGTACCTAAGTAACATGTGGTTTTGTCACTAAACTTAGCTTTTATGGTGACCTGATTGCAAAACCCTATATGAAGGTTGCATAGACTTAGAATCCAAAAGATATAATTTTGGTTATTTATATATCTCTTAAAGAATTAGCTGAAAAGTGACCATGTGCGTGAGGTCAACTAACCACCAAGAACGGGCAACCTGTTCTTTGGATTATAGCAGTAGTACCCAATATTAGGTCTCTCACTAATTAGACATTTAAGCAACATCAAATGAGGATTCAAATGTAATGTATAAAGCTTCAAAAGTGCAGGTTATTAAGGGGCTTGTCCCATGCAATTTTCAAACCAGCACCTGATTCTGAATACTTTTGTAATTGCATGCAAATAATAATTTAGCATAGCTACTGAGTTATTCAATAAAATGTATCTGTATAGCGCCATTTGTTTGCTGTCTCCTGCTCCCTGAGAAGGTCGCACATGCTCGGTTTCATACTTCAACTGCCTCCTGAGCTGCGATAGGGAGAACATGGACATGCTGTCACATCTGTGACAGGTCTCAGAAGGTCTGAAAGATTATCTACGCATTAGTGATCTGATAGCCTCTTTTGGTTTCACTTTGTCTGTGTGTTGCTGGTATGTCCACACCTCATGTTCAGGTGTGGATCATATGACCTTTACCTCGCCCTATTTAGTCTGACACTCCTTGCTTGGGACAGCTTAATTTGGTCTTGGAAGAGCTGGAGTGTGGTTTGTGTTCAAGTCCTGTTCATCTTCTGAAGTTAGGTTTTCCGCTTGTTGTGTTTTGTATTCTCCCCCCCGGTTGTTTACTAGGCCTCAGTGAGACGCTAGTTCCTTCACCAGGGAAGGAACGGGTGGTCTCTGCCCTGTCATTATCTTTAGGGCATCTGAGGGTCACCAGGGTTTTCTAGGTTCCCATGTATGGGTACCTCTTCCATCGAGAGATGCCCATACGGATAGAAGTTAGGGCCAGGAGCAGGGTTTTATAAGTGGTGACCCTTTTCCTTACCTAGCGGTGAGGCCTAGTGTCTTTCCCCTTCATTTTTGATTGTCTTTTGGTGTTCTCCTCTACTACATCCGTGACACATGCCCCCTTACCTGCAGCAGAAAAGACACTCCCCATGAGTTTTTATTTATTTGATTTTACAGCGTTCATCTGAGGGGTCAGGTCATGTGACATTTTCATAGAGCAGGTTGTTACGGATGCGGCAATACCTAAAATGTATACTATTTCCTATTTATTTAAGATTTACACAATAATAGCATTTTTGAAACACCAACAAATGATGTTTTAGTCTCTCCATAATCTGAGATCCATAGCTTTTTACTTTTTGACCAATTGTCTTAGGTAGGTGACAGTTTGATTGATACTATTTTGGGGGGCATACGACTTTTTGATCGCTTGGTGTTGCACTTTATGTGATGTTAGGTGACAAAAAATTGCTTTTTTGGCACTGTTTTTAATAAAAAAAATTTACAGTGTTCACCTGAGGGGTTAGGCCATGTACATTTTTATAAAGCAGGTTGTTACAGACGCGGCAATACCTAATATGTATACTTTTAATTTTTTTATTTAACACAATAATAGCAGTTTTAAAGCAAAAAAATAATATTTTAGTGTCTGAGAGTCATCGTTTTTTTTTTCTCCGATTGTCTTATGTAGAGTCTCATTTTTTGCGGGATTAGGTAATGGTTTGATTGGTACTATTATGGGGGTAATACACCTTTTTGATCACTTGATGTTGCACTTTTTGTGATGCAAGGTGACAAAAATGGCTTTTTTGACATTTTTTTTTATAGTGTTTATCCGATGGGGTGGATCATGTGATATATTTATAGAGCCGGTCGTTACGGACGCGTTAATACCTATTATGTTTTTTTTTTCTTTCTATTTTTTATTATAAAATCAGGGAAAAGGGGAGTTTATTTACTTGACACTTTTTTATTTTATTAAAAACACTATTATTTATTTTTTACTTAATTTCTGTCCCAATCTGTTAATTTCTGTCCCAATCTGTTACTTCAACTTTTGGGGGTCGAATCCCCTCTGCAATGCATTACAATACACCTGTATTGTAATACATTGCCTTTTAGTGTATTACACTCTCCGGTACACCTGTCCCCTAGACTGACTAGAACCTGTCCCCACCCTTCCTGCAGGAAGTGGGACTCGCCCATTTCTCTCCAGAGGGGGGTTAGAATAGAATGGAAGGTTCCATTCTATCTAAGATAGCTCTGCTATATTTGCTGCCACCTGCTGGTGAACCAGGCACATTACATGAACAGTTACATAACATTAGAAATGCACAGTGTGGAGGACCTGGAATAAAATGCACAAGATGACATGAGGTTAGACCAATAAAGACAGTAGCAAGGTGAAGGAGTGGTAACACCACTCTGGGGTGTTACATATGCATATGAGCCTCTAGGAGAAAATGGGGTGTTGCTGTTAAACCTAGAGGCTCAGTTTCTTTGCAACTGCCACACCCTCTGCACTTTGACAGGTCTAGGCGGGCGTGATCACATTTACACTGCCTGGCACTTTTAATCAAAGCAGAGATGGGGTGGCAGTTGCAGAGAGAGCTGAGCCTCTAGGAGTAATGACAATGCCCCCATTTCTCCTAGAGTCTCATTTGCATATATTAAAACATAATTTTTATCAGCAATGCGGGCACATATGAATATGGGACCAACACAGATATCTTCAGCTGCCAACAGGTCAGCCAGTTTCATAGGAATAAATCTGCTGATAAATGCCTTTTAATATAAGGCAAGTTAAGAACACTATACACACACACATACGGTACATATTTCTATGCATCTCCTCTGTCACTCCTGTCTCTGGAGGAGATGAGATTGGCTTTGTCAAATAACTTTCATTAATTGTGTCTGACATAATGCACACACAGCCTGGTGCCTCATCTATAGAGACAATACGGGAATGAAAGGTTTATCTACAGTATGGAAAATAAAAATAAATAGCTACATATGAAACTAAAATCAAACCTATAACATTCCCTTTAAAGTACCCAAATACCTAGGCGTTGGATTTTGATATTAGCATGCGGCTAAAATGATTGGTTCTGATCAATGACAATTTATTTCTTTGGTTGTGACAGGCTGAGGATTGCTTTACATTTTTCTTGGTCTTCTCTAATTAAATGCACTGATTGATCATCGGCTAACGTATGAGAAGATTGAATGTTCAGCAGTACACATAATATTCTAAAGAGAGTTGGCCCCCTACCTTCCAGCATCACCAGAGTGAACATAGTCATGATGACCTTTTTGCTTACAAGATGGTTTCTCCCATTGATACAAAAAGCTACACAAATATAATAAAACTGAAAAATAAAAGTGGCTCCTGCAGTTTATAAGACTGGGTCTGCTGCTGGACTATATTGTACGTACGCCTAGTGGCTCAGTGGCTAGCACTGCTGGGGTCCTGGATTGAGTGCAACCAAGGGTAACAGCTGCACGGAATTTGTACTTTCTTCCCATGTTTGCAGGGGTCTACTTCAGGTACTCTGCTTTCCTCCCACATTCCAAATACATAATGATAGGAAATCAGATTGATGAAACTGTGTGTAAAGGACTGCAGAATAAGTTGTCGCTATAAGCAAGAGAAATAAATAAATCAATATAACCTAATCAAAAATAAACTAAAAAATATTGCCCCTTGAATCAGATGACTTTCTTCCTGGTCACCTGAAATTGCTCCTTCAAGTTTATCCATCATAAGGTTTCTGCAATCTGCATCATCATTGTAATGGCATAATGGGTTATTTCATATTGCTCCATAAAATACTTCAAATGAGACATTTATAAGCACAACTACCAAACATAACAATTTATTATGATGTTTTACTTGTTCTATCTTTTAAAGTCCCTAAACCCACGCCATTAAGCTAATGCAACAACCAGATGCTTTGATAACAAATCTTGTTTAACATAAAAGTTAAAATTGCCATGATTTAGGAAGCAGAGATAAGTAAGTGTTGAGGTCATGGTTGTCCTGAGTGTGCAGTTGGAGGCCATTTAAAGAGCTACTGTATAATGCAATAAATTTATGAGCGCTGTTCAAAGCTCTTAGTGCTCAGGAGAAAACATTTAAGAGACGTAAAACTTCAATATGTGGCATGTGTTGGCAACGTACACAACAAACTCCATTCATTAACGGTAACACAGCACAAGTCACAGCGTTTTGTAAAGCCCGGAACTAATGTATATAAAGTGGTTGCTGCGTCAAAAGATTTTTGGGTTTATAGAGATGCAACACTGGGTCGGTCAACACATCGTCTTTATTTTCGTGCAGGAAATTAACAACATAAAAAAGTATTCACAACCCCGAGACCAAAGACGAGCGAATTTCCGGTTATGAAATTCGTTCACGCTTTGTTTACTGGTAAAAAGGTGAATTGCGTTATGGATTCCATTACCACGGACCATAACACAATTCTATGACTGAATGCCTTTAGAGGCATTACGTTATTCATTCCGTCATAATAGAAGTCAATGGGCTGCAAAACAGATCTGTCCCATTTCAGTTATGCAGTGGAGTCCTCTCCTGCATAACGGAAACGGGACAGATCCGTTATGCAGCCCATAGACTTCTATTATGACGGAATGAATAACGGAATGCCTCTAAAGGCATTCCGTTTTGCATTTTGTCATCGAATTGCGTTATGGTCCGTGATAACGGAATTCTTAACGCAATTCAACCTTTACCAGTAAACGAAGAGTGAACGAATTTCATAACCAGAAATTTGCTCATCCCTACCCGAGACCTGTTTCAAAGATTAGTTAAAATGGAAAAATGTATCCTGATACATTGTTTTAAATGAGGAAAGAAATGTAGTCAGGGCTCATGTACAAAGATATATTACCAATCTATATGTATCCATATTATGGCGCCCATAGACTATACCAGACCTCTATCAAAGAGACTTTTTTCTCACTGACTCTAATGGAATCTGCGAGATATAAAATGCTATAAGCGCAGAATATGGAGCCTTAAGGGGAGAACTGTCCCTGATATAATGGTATTATTTTAATCGGTTCCTTTACAGGCAGAAAAAAAAAAAAAAAAAACGTTGTAGAAAAATGAATTATTTATTTATCAAGACTGGATTCACAAGTGGGCTGTAATGATGCTCTGACAACCACCAATTCACAGAATAAGGCTACTTTCAGATATGCGTTTTGCATTCCGGTTCTGAAATCCGGCAGAGGATCTCAAACAGGGGAGAAACGCTTCTGTTTTTTCCCAATTCATTGTCAATGGGGACAAAACAGAACAAACCAGATCAGTTTGTTCAGTTTTTTGACCAGACACAAAACCAATGCAAGCTACGGTTTTGTGTTCGGTCTGTGAAACTGAACAAACCGGATGTGGTTGCATTACATAGAAACTGAACAAACCGGATGTGGTTGCATTACATAGAAACTGAACAAACCGGATGTGGTTGCATTACATAGAAACTGAACAAACCGGATGTGGTTGCATTACATAGAAACTGAACAAACCAGATGTGGTTGCATTACATAGAAACTGAACAAACCAGATCCAGCATTAAAATCAATGTAAGTCAATGGGCTCTGGATCCATTATTATTTGTTACTGATCTACATTGATTTTTCATGCCGGATCCGTTTTTTTTTTTCCAGTAATGAAAAAAACTGTTCCAGCACCCATTGACTTACATTGATTTTAATGCCGAATCTGGTTTGTTCAGTTTCTATTTAATACAACCAGATCTGGACGAAACTGATGCATCCAGATGTATTAAACTAAACAGATGTGTATTATTCAGGTTTTGCGATCCTGTGCCAGACCTCAAAACCTGAATAATAAATGCTGATGTAAAAGTGGCCTAAAGCTTGCTGCAAGCTTACGATCAAAGCTCCCAAAAGCAAAGGGATGGTGCTGACCAATCATATGGTCACGGACGTTCCCACAACAGGTGGCAGGAGATCGGCGAGACTGGCAACACATGGTTTGATCTGACAGTTTTCCTTGTGGATCAATAGGCGTCTGTGTTGTTTTTGGTAATGGCCACACCCCTTGCCTCAGGTGTTGCTAATGTGGTCATTTAACCTTCCTTTTTATAGTTGCTTCTCCCACTATGCTACGCAGTTTATAGCTTCAGTTTTAGTTTTTGATAGCTGATGTGTGGATCTTGGCGGAGTTCCTGGTGCTTCCATTGCTCCTTTGAGGTTAAGTCTTTCCTTTCCCTTTTTGTATTTAGTTTGAGTTCTGTGTGTTGCATTTCCCTGTCATTTGTATTAAGGCCTGAGGGAGACTCCTGTTCGTCCTTGCTTTTGGAGGAACAGGTTGTCTCAGTCCTGGCATTAGTACCAAGGTCCTATAGGGTGAGTTAGGACATTAGGTATTCCTGTGTATGAATTAACCTACCTCTGGGGTCTGTTCATACTGGTAGTTAGTCAGGACTTGGATTAGGGTTTTACTAGGAGGTAATATTTTAATCATTTAATCAATTTACACATAATAAAACTACTGCTTATTTACAAAGCTATATACCTTCTATGCAAATAGTGGCACCCCCCGCATGAACACAGGGAGCTTTGTAAATAAGCAGTATTTGTAATATGGGTAAATTGTTAAAATCATTAAAATATTGAATAGTATATCATAAAATAAGGTTGAATAGTAGATAATTAAATAAGGCGGCAACTGTGGCACAACCCCATTAATTATTATATTTCCTAATTTGTGCTTTGATAAATGAGCATCAGAATAAGTGGCCAAGTATGCATTGTTAATCCTCAGTCTTTATTCTCTACCTACACTGGGAGCAGAGAAGTGAGAATCCTGTGCAAAGTGCAAAGAAAAAAAGGGGTCAGCTAGCACATCCCAATGCGCAGGTGCACGTTGCTATGGCTGAAAACACAAAGTAAAAAATACCATGCAACAGCTCTCTGCAAACCAAATAAAGTACAAAATAGTATTCTAATGCAATTGCTATGCCTATTAAGTAAATTTGAGATTCTTGGCAAATACATCTTATACAAAATTATTTGGGCCCATCTGCCACACGTCAAGGCGATCTCTGCAAGATGGGAACCTAACACTAAATTTTACCTGTTATGTGCCATGACGGCTACCATACAATTCAGGGAGTGTAGGTTCCACATGCATGCTGGGCTCACCTTAATTTTTGTCATTTTTGGTGCCAAAATGGCCTCCATTAAATCCAAGGAATGCAGGTACCAACATGCATGCCGAGCCCACTCCACACCTCTCCTGGTGCCAGATGGCCCCCAATGAATGCAATGAGAGCCCACTCTATACCTCTCCTGGTGCCAAAAGGCTTCCAGTGAGTGCAGGAAGAGCAGGCTAAGCTTTATACTTATACTAATTAAAATAAGCCTATAGGGCAGACATGCTGGTCAGGAGTGCATGACTTAAGAGGTCAGTCAGCACATCTCAATGCGCAGGTGCACATTGCTATGGCTGAAAAAAATACAATGCAACAGCACTCTGCAAACCAAATAAAGTACAAAAAAGTATTCTAATGCTATGCTTATTATGTAAATTTGAGAATCCTGTGCAAGCACCATAGTTAATGGAGTCCCTCCACTTTGGCAGGCCCTATGCAAGACCTGTGGAAAGCTGGACATGTGAATGAGAGTCTTGCATACACTCTGCACAAGTGGAGGGATATTTAACTTGTTCCAGTGCAGTGAGCCGTAAGAGAGCACATATTAGGGTTAGTGCTACTAGGGGATCACATTAATGTTTTTCTATAGTATTTTTGATGTGCTGTTCTATGTTAGGTGGAATACATTTATATACGTTTTATGCTATTTCTGTGTGAACCGTTTTATGGGAGCTCCTTTTTTCCTTTTTTAACTTTATACTTAAAGGGGTTGTCTACTTTTTACTATTGATGGCCTATCCTCAGGGAAGGTCATCAATATCAGATCGGCAGGTGTCCAACTCCCTGTACCCCCACCAATCAGCTTTTTGAAGAGAATAAAGTAAATGGGGACGCCATACTTGTAATTACACCTGCTCACCACTGCAATAGCCGCGATGAGCAGGTAAACAGAGCAGAAGAGGCAGCACTTATATAAGCACTGCTTTCTCTTCAAACAGATGATTGGCAGGTGTCCCATCTGTCTGATATTGATGACCTGTCCCGAGGACAGGTCATCAATAGTAAAAAGTGGACACCTTTAAGGATACTTACATTGTTTTTTTCAAACCTATCTGAGTGCCAGCCCGATCTCATTTGTCTATTTTTCCATTGTTTTGTGTCTCCTGAAAACAAGATTTGTGGGTTGTATAAAGTATGTTGAATCCAAATGGCAAGGAAATTTGAGAACAGCAATAGGAACTCGTCAGCTCTCAACCAATAAACATTAATAAACAAAAAAGCAAGGTTGATTGAGAACAACATGCTGACTATACGTATAAGTTGTATGGAACTATTACAATAATGACAAGGTTATTTTTGACTTTTTTTGCCTTAGGGATCAATGGACGTTGCAATGCGAATGCTGTTTTTACACAATTTTCTGCTACAATGTAGTGCTAGCCTAGCCTCAGTGAAGCCTGTATTTCTGTGTTCAGCACATGCTGGATTTTTAGTTTTAGGAAGCTGTGGTTTATATAGTGAGTGCATATTTTTACTCTGGCATTGTCATAAAGGGACCACTGGTTGTACACCAGTGATACGTTATAGGATTAATGATTCATGATGTTGATTCTCTTTTTCTTATAATATAATAAAATGTGCAGCCAAATACAAAGTCTGTTCTAAAATTTAATTCATTGAGCCCAGACTTGTAGTGACTCCAGTGTATAAAAGTAGTGAAATGATGTCCTTGGCTGCTCTCGTTTTCCAAGCTAGTAGAATACAATCATTTAAAACATACTAATAGGAAATCCTCACTTTCATAAAATCCCTATTTGTTTAAAGTGGACCCTTGCGAGAACCTCTAGCAATCAGCTGTAATCTGTGGAAAGACCTGGCTGTAAGTGTTACATTTCCCTGTAGCACCATGACAGGGGAATATAAGAATTACAGTTCTCAAATCCATGGGCTGACTGAGTAATGCATAACAGGACCATCCTGAGCTAGCTTCCTCTCTCTTCATTGCTTACAACGTAGGTGACATACATAGCACGCCATAACCACACTGTGATGACATCTCATTTGGCATTCCTATGCAACCGTTATGCGCAACAGCAGTTGCTTCAAGTTCACCTAGTTACTAATTTAGTTTGGACAGTTTCTATATAACTGCGTTACATCTGAATATGTGTTTGGTTATCGACTAGCTTTGCCTGGTTGATTAGGGTGGAGTTTTTGATTGTCTAGCCTTTATATATTCTGTCCTAGCCCCATTCTGGTTGTCAGGTATTGTGCTTACTTGGTGCATTCCCTTCGTTCTATATTTCTCGGATCTGTAGTTCCATGACTGTATCTTGTTCTAGTCTAGTGTGTTTTCTGCATACAGTGATCCCTCAAGATACAATGGCCTCAGGATACAATATTTTCAACATACAATGGTCTTTTCTGACCCATCGTAAGTTGAAACTAAACTAAACATACAAGCCTCAGACTCAGATCCAACCAATCAAGGCCACTGTTCTGGTAAAATAGCTGTTTGAGATGCTAGTTATCACGTATTCCTGACTGTTACATGTAAGGACTGTTTTTATCTGTCTTAGTTATCTGCTTATTTTTCTTAAATCCTTATTTTCTCTCATCGTTGATGACATTTTGAGGCTTTGGAACCAATTACTCAACATACAATGGTCGCCCTGGAACCAATTAATATTGTAACCTGAGGGACCACTGGGTATACTAGGATCTGTAGTATCAAAGGGTGTATAGTGTTGCTGTGTTTTGGATTAGTTCTTTTGCTGTTCTGTTGTATTTTCCAAGTTGATTTGCTTCAGATAGGGTCAGTTTAGTATTACTCCATTTCTGCTCATTGTCTTTCATCTGCTATCTTCCTGTATGCCATACATTAGCCATCCACTTAATTGCTGGATCACCTCCTCCTTCCATGAGCCTCAGAATTCGGCTCCTGTTAGCCACTGATATTTTAGTGTCTTGTTTTCTGCCAGTATTAATATGTGCTTCATATATGTTGTTTTTGAAACTGTTCAGTTGTTTCACACTTCAGCCATACTGAAATTCCTGGGGGTATCTGGGTACCATTCTTGGGAAAGGTGACTGCTATAGGTGAAGTCCAGTTTTGCAGTTGCACCAAACATATTCAACAGAAGTTACCTTTAACTCAACTGTGCTGGAACGGGATCTTGTTCTGGTTCGGGCTTTGTAGAAATGTAGGGACACTAAAGCATGAGTTTTTCAGCTTCCTCTACAGCTCTGTTTGTTAGATCTTATGATTGTGTGAATACAAATATACCTGATAATATTTATTTTTCAAGGGAGACATTTATCTACATATACATAACAGCCAAAGAAAATAAGTATGTCAATTGAGATTAAGCCTAGCTATTTCCTTAAATTAAAATGATAGCCTTCATTTGTTAGCCAGATGAAGACCGCAGGGAGCCATATGAAGACTGAAAGGAACTTGCTGCAAAGCAAACAGATCATCCTCACTGATTTAGGACTGAGATAAAACACTGCTATAAGTAGATTAAAAATATATAATATACTTTACAATAAAATGTTTATTAAAAACATAAACATTAATAATAGCCACATTTGCCTTTTCAGAAAAGCATTGCCTTACATTTCATGTATATGAACTAAATGCAAAATCCTAGAAAACTAAACAAACATCTTAATTGATGGGCACATTTTTTTATAACTTGAAAAACAATTTCTAGAAAGTGATGGTTTTAGCACATCCAGTGTGAAGTATATTATACATATCAGAAAGGAAATAAAATTATTTTTTTTTCAAAGTACAGAGGTAATTTTCCAGTATACTGTAGCATGGTTTGACTGGAAAATCAACCAGCATTTTTAGTAAAAAGAAACAAAGAAAAAAGTATATCTATATAAATGTTAATGAAGTTCTGAACATAAGGGATATTGAGCCTTTCTTCTCTATAAACATTACATTTGGAGGTTGTAAGCATTCACAATATGCTTGTGTGCATGAGCTCTAAGTCTCAGCACTGTTACTTTTCAGTTTTTCCAAAAATCCTTTCTTATTTACCCCGATATATAAAATAGTTCCCCTCCTGAAGGAAGAAAACTTCTCTTCGGTGCCTAATCTTGATAGCTACCTTGTAGAATCAATGGCCAACCCTTTATAAAACTTTGATATATGACTAGAGATAACAGCCAAGCCAGGCTGATTTAGACAAAACAGCTTCAAAAGGTTTTGCCCCTCATCAATACGGAGGGGTGTAATTTTTGGAAAGTACTGATTCTCCTTGTGGAGAATGTACGTCCACATTAGAGATCTTGTCCACTTTTGTTGTCAAATTTCTAAATTTAGCGAGCTACAATAAAAGTCGCAAATTTTACTGCTAAAATGATGATCATTAATTTATTGGAAGAGTTTATGCAAAACAGTAGTTTACAAAATGAGGGTGAATATTTGTGGTGGTATAGAGCTTAAAGGGTAACTGTCGCACTTAGACCCCAATTTCAATTTTCATATATGTAGTTACTAATAACATAATATTCCAGAATCAGTTACTATTAGACTGGATTATGCCATATTTAATAAGATTCAGCCCTTAGCAACCAGTCTGCATAAAACTGCAATTTCACTATTCAGTTAAGATGGCCGCCACTGCCCTGACCCTGAGGCTAATCCCGCCTGCCCTCACTAGCCAGTAACAATAGCCCCCCAAAAGTGTCAGTAACCAGAGCCCTCCCCCCCTAAAGGGTTAATCTCCTGCAGCACAAAGGGGTCCTCTTACCACATGTTGCTTTCATTTATACACTGAGCAGACGGCAGATCTCCCTTCCCTGCTCTGCGCTGCTTCAGCTCTGCATTGTCCCAGTCTGCTGAGTGAGGGAGCGTCTGCCAAGCACAGGGACAGGGAGAAGTGCAGACAGCCCAGGCACTGTTATCAGCTGCTGGGGAGGACCTGGCTTTAATAATTTACTTACAGTCCCTGGCTGTCAGTAATGTGACCTTGCACGCAGCGTCCTCTGTCCTTCAACAGATAGACGGACCCTGCATAGCAACCTGATTTTAAGCACAGGTAAAAGTAGGCAGTACAGGGAACAAAACTGTGGAATTAAGGGGTAATTGAATACACAGTGAAAAGTTGAAATAGGGCCACCAAGGAGATATTAATCACCACAATCCAATACTCAAAAAAAAATTAAAAAATAAATAAATAAATAAATGAATGAATAAAAATATGACAGTTATACTTTAAAGGGAACCTGTCACCTCTACTATGCTACCCTCACAGAGCAACTGCTGGATTTTGTGCACGACATGTCTACCCAGGCTGATATTTAATGTCAATCCAGGACAAAAGAGTTCTACATTTTGTTAGTAGCTGCTGCTATCCTGTATGCTGCATTAGTAATACAGGGTGGCCCATGAAAAAGTAGCTAGTCTCCAGTGATAGTATGACAAGATGAACGAGCAAGTGTATTGTTTTTATATTAATTAGTCACAAGGCACCCAGAAGTCACAAGGCCTGTAGGATTATGATGGCCGATACTGCTTGCAGCTCTTCAACAGTGATGCTGCAGAAGAAAAAATTTCCTGCTTTAATGGACTGTTTACGGAGGAGCGAACTGTGAGCAATGGGTTATGGCCACCACATTCCCCAGACTCGTCCACATGTGATTTTTATCTGTGGGGAAATTTAAAACAGAAACTGCCTGCTAACAATCCACATCCCCGGGATGAACTCAAGGAATACATCACAAACACTATCCACAGTATCACTGTTGAATAGCTGCAAGCAGTATCAGCTAACAATATTTAATGTGCCCAGAGATGCATAGATGCGGTGATGGCCAGTTCGCATTGTTCGCCCGCGAACATATGCGGGCTGCCATCTTTTTTCACAAGTCCGGCGAGGCACAGGTAAGCCCTTACCTGTGCACGAGCCGGTCTGAAAACAAATGTGGTCACCGGGAGCAGGCAGTTCCGAGAACAGCCCGATTAAGGCCCCCGGTGGCTGTTCTCGGAACTGCCTGCTCCTGCTGACTGCACTTGTTTTAAGACCGGCTCACGCACAGGCACAGGTAAGGGCTTACCTGTGCCTCACTGGACTTGTGAAAAAAGATGGCCGCCCGCATATGTTCGCAGGCGAACAATGCGAACTGGCCATCACTGCATAGATGTGAAGGGAGATCACTTTCAGCATCTTTTGTGACTTGTGGGTAATTAAAAAAAAAAATCCACTTGCTCGTTCATCTTGTCAGACTATGGCTGGAGAAGGGCTATTTTTTCGTGGTCCACCCTGTATATATCAATAAATAAATGTCAATGGCAAAATGTCCCATATATGAATAGTTTTGATTCTTGACCACAGCTATATAGCCCACACAAATACCGTTCTTATGCCACTTTGTATAACTATTGCTCCAATTTGGCTTGTAAACGTAGAGCTGATACACTTCTCAAATCAAAGCTATAGATGGATAATCCACTGATGTGGAGTACTCACTGTACCCATTGCTTTCATTGCCACCTTCTCTCTGCTGCCTGCATTCGCTATGAGTGACTGCGCATGTGTGGGGCACCTGAGCATGCGGTTTTACTTACAATGATTTTTCATCTCCACAGCTAACACACCCAAATAGTTGTGGACTCCATGTTGGCTGTATCCACAGCTCAGTCATTTATAGGTAGTTTTTTTTTGGGCCCATGGTTTGTGTTAGTAGCTATTGCTGGGCTCTCTTGTTCCACATAAAAATGGTCAGTAGTGTATCTATTAGAAGTTGCAGTCGATGCTCAGCATTGAGTCAAAGATGCTAGGCGTTTTTCGAGGATCCTTTACTTCTCCTTAATCGTTGACACAATGTTATATCCCGATATACAGGTTCCTGATTCCTTTTCCTTCTCCTGCACCAGAACCCATGCAAGTGGATAGACTCAAGTTGTCTTAAAAAGAAAATCTGAGTAGATGTTCTAACAACATATCTTTGCATTGTGGTACCAAGGGAAACACAAAAGCCGAGCTTACAAAGCAGAGCTTCCAAGCCTAGGGACCATAGGAGAGACGGCTCCAAAGTTGACATTACCAGTAACTTTGTCTTGTTGTGGTACAGGGTTTACTGTTCAGGTGAAGGGATAACAGGACGGTGAGGTATCATCCTCATAGAATGTGCATCTAAGCTAGCCCTTTTAAAAGCTGTTAGTAGGACAATCATTTAATGATATTACAAACATCAGCTCGGTGTCTCACAACAGCAGGGATGGCTGATTCATCTAAAAAATCCCAGAATTTATTCATGAAGTAAAAATGAGGTACAAACCCCATAAGTACTTTTCAGAATTGAAAGCTCAGTGCAGCCAAAAAACCCTCCTGTTCAGATGTTTACTCAGTCCTAGGGACAGACCAAAGATTCGCAGGGACAATCCTGAAAATTTCTCAAAACTAGCCACTCCAAAAAAAGGGTCATGAAAAAACCAAGAACTTACAAGAAATTCTATTCAAGTAATAACAGAGTTATGCATTCCTTCCCATTGTTATGTAGATGTCTGGAAGAAAATTGTCACAGACGGTTGGGTCGTAAATGTGATTAAAAAAAAAATCACAGCCTTACACTTCCACTAAAATTGTTTCCATTTCAGAGGAAATCCCTATATTAAAGCACCAAAAATTGTCTAGACAAAGTTCTTTAAACTAGTCTTGTTCAAGGAATGACTTCCAAAATAGATGGAAAAGAAAGAGGATGAATCAGCCATATTTTTAAGGTTCAAAACCTGGATGGAACGGTCAGACCAGTATTAAATGTAAAAGCTTTAAATAAATTCTTAAAACCAAAAAGTTAAGTATGGACAGCATTACAGATTTACGTTATGTTCTCCAAAAAGACATGTATCTAATAAATATAGACATAAAATAGTGATTGAATTCAAATGGAAAGGACAGATTTACCATTGGAATGTCATTGTGTTTGGCCTCTCCAATGAAAGTCTTAATTTATCACTTGAAAACCTAAGGAATAACATGTATTATCTACCTAGACTATCTTCTAGTCTTCCACATGGGCATGGAAGTCCTATTAGTCCAAAAAGAGAAAATCTTAAAAGTTTTAGCAGAAAGAGTTTTTTTCTAAAAACAGAAAAATCAATACTACCCTGTTGTCACAGTGGGGAGTGGGGAAAACCCCCCACCGTACAATGTAAAGCAGATAAAGGGTAGCTGCTAGGCCAGTACGCCGGAATAAGGGAGCAGGTCACCTCCTAAAGCATCCCTAAATCTGGCCCTGTTCTATTAACTGTATGAGTCGACCCATAAGGTAGGAGGGCCCATGCGCTGGACCCTCAGAACCCTGAAATCCCTGACTTTTCCTGAGGTTAGGAGACAGGGACCAGAGACAACCAGGTTCATCCAAAACACGGATAAACCAGTCTCCACAGGCCTAACAACAAAGGGAAAAGGAGAGACCATTCACAGCAAGAGGATCGGCAGGTAAGAATAACAAGACAACTCACTTACCTGTCGAAGCCTCCACAACTGGAACCCGTGCATCAGTACAGGAGCCCGAACACACAGCAGGTCACAGTACAAGGAACCCACACAGGTATCCAGCATACCAACTCTGCCAGAGCCCCCCATGCTCACACAGTGCATGGCACCCCCAAGCAGTGCTGAAAACAGGCTACAACATACAGGGCAAACGTCAAACATACATGTGGGACAAACACCAACAACCGCCCAGACATGTAACAACCATGAAGACGTACAACACACCCTGAATATAAACCCACACCTAACAAATAATAAGTGTGGTAGGAAACCAGGAGCAAACATAAGGAAAGACAATTTATGTCCAATAAAGTGGCCCTCAAGGACTGGGCAGAATCACCCAGACAAGGAGCAGAGCTCCATCACCAAACAAGGCTGTAGTACAACTGCCCCCAGCCTGCAAGCCACAGGTATATAACAAGCTTGCGGCCACACCCAAGACACACCATAATCCCCACTAGCTAGAAGATTAACCCCTAGCACACCAAAAAGCAGGGAGGTACACCTTAAAGGGAAATTGCACATGTAAACCAAAAACTACACGTTGCCACCAGCAACGAGTCTGCACGGCAACCGCGTCACGGTCAAACAACAATATGACCGGGACACCTGTACAAAGTGCCTAATCTTTCTGGGGTTCACTTTTGATATGACAATTTCACCATTGGGGTTCCAAGGAGAAGTAGTTTAAAGTAATGGCTCATGTCGAACACACAATATCCAGAAAAAAAACATGTACCTGAACATTAGCCAGCCAAATAGGGAGGATAGTAGCGATAGAGCCAGTTTTCAAAACAGTAACTTCTCTGGTTAGGCAATCAAAGTTATACCTGGAAAAATCCACTTATTCATAACATCTAGGCCACCTTATTATATGTATTTGGCCAAATGCTGGCATAAGCCACCGCTAAAGGGTTTCCCTTAGCAACAATGTTAAAAGCAGCTAGATGGTCTTCCAAACACACTTTAATTAAGTTCTATAAGCGTCCATCAGAAATTGAACGCTTACAATTTATGAGAGCTGGTGTGTGCAACTCTATTTAAAGGGACTCTGTCACCAGTTTCTAACCCCCACTTTTAAAAATATTGTTCTGTCCATGGAGCCCTTGTGATTACTATTGTGGTGTTATAAGCTAAATCTGCTGGCTCGTTTTGATAAAAAAAACGTTTTATCTAACCTGTCAGTCATATAGTTAAGGTGCCCAGGGCGTTTCTCCTGGCCTGAAGATGCCGCCCGCCGCCATTGGTGCCCAGCTCCTCCTCTGCTCTCGTCAGCACCGCCTGAAAATCATGAGATACGCCTCCGGCTCTCCCTCACTCCCCCCTCCTTCTTTTCTAAGATCCCGCGCGTGCGCACAGGCCTGTGCCTGATGCGCCCGTGCGGACTTTTCGGTTCAGCCTCATTGAGCGAAGTGCGCATGCGCGAGCACTTCGCTCAACCTCCCGATAACGCGAACACTGCCGCACGCGCGGGATCTTAGAAAAGAAGGAGGGGGTAGTGAGGGAGATTGGAGGCGTATCTCATGATTTTCAGGCGGCGCTGACGAGAGCAGAGGAGGAGCTGGGCACCAACGGCGGCGGGCGGCATCTTCAGGCCATGAGAAACGCCCTGGGCACCTTAACTATATGACTGACAGGTTAGATAAAACATTTTTTTATCAAAACGAGCCAGCAGATTTAGCTTATAACAACACCTTAGTAATCACAAGGGCTCCATGGACAGAACAATATTTTTAAAAGTGGGGGTTAGAAACTGGTGACAGAGTCCCTTTAATAGCTGTTACCAGGTGGCTGTCTTCCCAAAAAACAAAGTACAGTTTGCAGGAATCCGTGATCTGTAAACTCTTTTTGTTCTAGAAAAAGGGACAGCCATCTAGTAACAGTGACCCTCCTAATACGCTACCCAACTATGTTTCCTGTTGGTAGCAGGGAATATTAATTTGACTTATATACTGTATGTGTTTTTAGGTCAACAGATGACCCAGAAACAAGGCCCTTAACCTGAAACCGAATATAAGAAGTAGAGAATAGCAATGTGCTAGAGTCACCAGACCATTCTGGATAGATGACAAAGTTGCAAATTCAAAAAGACAACACTTCTTCATAAAACTTTTTAGCCTGTTATGCTGTTTTATGTGTATTATGAGCTGCGCAGTTAATTGCAGTTCAAAGCACAATAGATAAGCACAATATGTAAGAGAGTCTGCGGTTCCGGTTCCCTTGCGGGCAGATACGGTGGAGCGTCCACATGGGCGCCAGAGGAGAGGGCCGCGGGGATCTCGGAGGCAGACTTGCCGGGCTGATGGCAAGTCTGCCTCCGAGATCCCTGCGGCCCTCTCCTCCGGTGTCTCCTGCATGTTCCGTTGCGGCATCCATGCTGGCGCGATCCCGTGCCTGTGCAGAGTCGGTTGGGTGTCTGCGAATCACCCCTCGGGCGTGCACGCGAAGGAATGCACAGCCGAGTGTGCGTGCATCTTATGCACTATATCGGCCCCTGGCAGGTAAAGCATCTGTGCACAAATTCGAAATTGATTAGGGATTTGCTGCACAGTTGCTAATGAGTAGGATCATCGCATGACCTATGAGGTTCTGACAAGCAGCACTCTGTTATTGGCCAGCAGGTGTTTAAAAGGTGATCTCCCTGGCTGATCAGTGCTCACTGTTGTCTCTACAACCTGGAAGTATGCTGGTTCAGATTCACTAAGTTTGTTCCATGCATGAACTCTGTGCGTCTTCATCTAGTGAATGCCTCTGGAAACCTCGTCTCTGCTTTACAGTTGCACCATGTGTGGCCTCGGATCGGACCTTGGATACTTCACCATTTTATCCTTAGGTACCTGGTTTCACGGACTATTCTGTATGAACTTTAGCCTGGTCTGGCTTTTCTCTGACGTTTTCCAACAGAGGTTATTATTTGGACTACGTTATTTCTGTATGATTTCTGGCTTGGACTTTACTGCTGTGTTTTCAATAAATCCACGTTTGTTCAAATCTTTGCTTGGTTGCTTGGGGTTCTGCAGCATTACACAATATTATTTGAAGAAACAACCAAAGAATGGGTAAAACACTACAGTTTTGTGATACTCTTCATTACTTGCCCAATAATGGCCAGGATATACAAGTCTACATTTCTATTTCCATAAAAATTACTCAAAATCAGAAATAATCTGAGGGTCGTTTCAATAATCGGATTCTGAATGTACACTAGATATGACACTCGGTTGTCTTCCATTTACTTGAACGGCAGATGACACAAGATGACAGTAACTGAGAATTGGAAGTTTGCAAATCTTGCCTTGTAGAATTTCACATTACCAGGAATCGACTGAGCTTTCCGAAGCACAGCATCTCCTTTTACCTGTCAAGATAAATTGGCTCATGTGTGATTCTGCTAATGCACACACACATAGTCATGTTGACCTTTTCCATAAATTCCTTTTCACTTGGAGAGGGTCTATTTTCGGTACATGAATCTGTCTTCTTGAGTGCTTAGTTTTCTTTGTAACAGCAACAATAAACATGACAATAATATAAGCACTTTATTCCCCATGCGTCCATTTTGGAGGTTGTACTTGAAGAGTACCTAAACATGATAAAATGGCACTTCTGTCATTATCATTGTGACAATATGACTTCAGGAGATGCTGAAAAACATTGGGTGCCTTTGCAGCATGGAGAAGATTCATCACCAGGGCATTGTTTTCCGACACTGTAGTGTTATAGCTCAAGTTAGAAAAGTGTCAGAATTTTTTTTACAAAAATGCTAGTTGGGTCATCTATCAAGAATGACATTTGTACACCAGTCTTAATACCCCCCTGCACCAACAGAATATGTGCTTAATTTATGAAGAGGTGCACACCACTTCCCAAATTCAGAGCATCCTCCAGGAGTCTATGCACCTACACTGAAATCTAGGCTTACTAGTAGCTGGCATAGATTTCAGTTATCATCTACTCAAAGAACGTTCATGAATGATGATAAACGCGCCTGTGCCAATGCCCCACCCACACCACACTTTTTTTTTTCAGAACGGGGTGAGGGCAGCATAAAAATGCCACTGGCACCTAGATTTAGGTGCAATGGAGCTTAAAAAGTCACAAACCAGGAGTTTGAGAGTTTTTTTTACGTCGGAAAAGTGGCATAGGGGGATGATAAATTGCTTCCTAAAGCCCTTACTTCTTTTTCTAAAACACTTGTTTGTCAGGAAAAGTGGGGATGGGCCTCTATGGTGTTCGGCCCACAAGCTATATTTTTCAATGCATTTATGCCTGAAAATTGCCATACGTATCTTGAAAAAGATGGCCAGTATCCAAAAGATGGCCATATTTGTCAATAGTCTTACTGGTCACCTACCTACTTCCTATACTCTCGTTCTGCTAAACCATAAAAAAAAATAATAAAAAAATGCACATAGCAATGTAGATTATCATCTCAGGCAACTTAATGTGTGCATGCAAATGACGATTCATGAGCCTGACAGCACTTTGCTCACTACTCTCTTAGCACAGTAATATTTTAACACTTTATATGTACAGTTGTCATATTGTCCTTATTATTATGTGACATAATACCTTTGGAAAACTCTCTCTCAATGCAGAATGCCTTATACCTTCTTATTTTACCTTTTGCTTTTTATCCCTTATATTAAATGGCCTAGGGGGAAAAGAGCCTAAATAACTACAACTACAAAATCTCTTATGGTCTCACAGGAGGCTCAGCTTTCCTAGCTGCCACAGATCAAGCACGACTATAAATTTGGCGTAAAAAATATTAAGCTATGGAAAAGGGAAAGTGAGGAGGGAGCATGGGGTCATGCAATATGCATTGTGGCCACTGTGTGAGAAAACTGATAGTTCCACAACTCTAGAAAGGTAGTGCTTCTTCATGCACAAATCCAGCTGGTGTGGGGAGTCTTAAGGGCAATGCTCCTTGTGAGAAAGTATGCAAATTAGCTCTATTCCAGAAGGATGAAAACTGCCTCTCTAGTGCCACCTACAGGTATTTATCCTCTACGATCAACTTCAGCCTTCAAACATGACCAGTGATATTGACCTAACCAAGGTCACTTATCTGTATGCAGCACAGTTTCAAACTTTTGCATCAGAACTGAGTAAGGTTCCAAGGATGTGTTGCCCTAAAAACCCTTTACACCAGCCGGATCTCCACAAAGTAAATCAGTACCTTCCAAGCACTATTACAAAAACATCTAAACTAGCTACAACTATGCTCTGTACTAATGAGGAGTAAAAATGCAAACTGGGCTGTCTACTGATGGGTGTCTCTGATTTAGCTGAAATTCCCAATGCTCTGTAAAGGGCCAGGAACGGACTTCCAGGCAGCTACCTACAGCAGGCGCTAGAGAGACCGTTTTCTTCCTTTCATAGGACATATCTTCACAGCTCTCTGTAGTTGCTGTAATTCAGCTCCTTCTAGAATCTAGTGATCAGAAGAAATGGGTCAAGACGAGACAGCACAAATTGTTTGAACACGAAAACTGCTTATCAAAGCAACGTTTGTTAATGATTGACTAAATTGGTAAATGAGAGCTCATTATTTCTATTCATTGTGGTGTAGCCTTTTTGTATAGAAAAGGCTCAGAAACATGCTTCTTATAAGGCCTCATGCACATGGCCGTTGTTTTGGTCACGGCACGGATGCGGACACATTCACTTCAATGGGGCCGCAAAAGTTGCTCCGTTCCGTGGCCTCGCTAAAAAAAGATATAACATGTCCTATTCTTGTCTGCGCTTTGCAGACAATAGGCATTTATACTGAAGGCTGTCCGCGCCGTTTCGCAAATTGCAGAACGCGCACAGACGCCATCCGTGTTTTGCGGATCCGCGATTTGCGGACCGTCCTGAGGACAGTGATATCGTTGAATTCAGAGTGCATAAGTATCTGATGCTCCTAGCATGCTCCGAGCAGGAGGGCTCGGGTGGACCCTAGGCATCGGCCCACTGGGAAATTTCTCTGTAAGGTCTATGGACAGTCCAGCCATGATAGTAACCAAGACAAAAATCTGCATGTAAAATATGTAAGTTTTGCAGTGGATTTTGTGGCAAACTCTATAGTAAATGCACAAAATACTTTTTATTCCAATACAATTTATCTCCCGTGTGGACGCACCTCAAACACACAAATGTTTTATGTAAATTAACTTTTTTTTTTTGTTCCATATGCTCTTCATATGACACACAAATGCACATTAATTAACCACCTCCGGACCGCCTAACGCAGGATCGTGGTCCGGAGGCGGCTCTCCCAGGCTCAGCGACGCATATATGAGTCATCTCGCGTGAGCCGAGATTTCCTGTGAACGCGCGCACACAGGTGCGCGCGTTCACAGGATCGGAAGGTAAGAGACAAGATCTCCAGCCTGCCAGCAGCGATCGTTTTTTTAACCCCTAACAGGTATATTAGACGCTGTTTTGATAACAGCGTCTAATATACCTGCTACCTGGTCCTCTGGTGGTCCCTTTTGCTTGGATCGACCACCAGAGGACACAGGTAGCTCAGTAAAGTAGTACCAAACACCACTACACTACACTACACCCCCCCCCCCTGTCACTTATTAACCCCTGATCACCCCATATAGACTCCCTGATCACCCCCTGTCATTGATCACCCCCCTGTAAGGCTCCATTCAGACGTCCGTATGTTTTTTACGGATCCACAGATACATGGATCGGATCCGCAAAACACATAAGGACGTCTGAATGGAGCCTTACAGGGGGGTGATCAATGACAGGGGGGTGATCACCCATATAGACTCCCTGATCACCCCCCTGTCATTGATCACCCCCTGTAAGGCTCCATTCAGACGTCCGTATGTTTTTTACGGATCCACGGATACATGGATCGGATCAGCAAAACACATACGGACGTCTGAATGGAGCCTTACAGGGGGGTGATCAGGGCGTCTATATGGGGTGATCACCCCCCTGTCATTGATCACCCCCCTGTAAGGCTCCATTCAGATGTCCGTATGTGTTTTGCGGATCCGTGGATCCGCAAAACACGGACACCGCGGATCCGCAAAACACATATGGACGTCTGAATGGAGCCTTACAGGGGGGTGATCAATGACAGGGTGGTGATCACCCCATACAGACTCCCTGATCACCCCCCTGTCATTGATCACCCCCTGTAAGGCTCCATTTAGAAACATTTTTGGCACAAGTTAGCGGAAATAGATATTTTATTTTTATTTTATTTTTCTTACAAAGTCTCATATTCCACTAACTTGTGTCAAAAAATAAAATCTCACATGAACTCACCATACCCCTCACGGAATCCAAATGCGTAAATTTTTTAGACATTTATATTCCAGACTTCTTCTCACGCTTTAGGGCCCCTAAAATGCCAGGGCAGTATAAATACCCCACATGTGACCCCATTTCGGAAAGAAGACACCCCAAGGTATTCCGTGAGGGGCATATTGAGTCCATGAAAGATTTAACTTTTTGTCCCAAGTTAACTTGTGCCCAAAAAAAAAATTTCTATGAACTCGCCATGCCCCTCATTGAATACCCTGGGGTGTCTTCTTTCCAAAATGGGGTCACATGTGGGGTATTTATACTGCCCTGGCATTTTAGGGGCCCGAATGCGTGAGAAGAAGTCTAGGATCCAAATGTCTAAAAATGCCCTCCTAAAAGGAATTTGGGCCGCTTTGCGCATCTAGGCTGCAAAAAAGTGTCACACATGTGGTATCGCCGTACTCAGGAGAAGTTGGGGAATGTGTTTTGGGGTGTCATTTTACATATACCCATGCTGGGTGAGATAAATATCTTGGTCAAATGCCAACTTTGTATAAAAAAAAAATGGGAAAAGTTGTCTTTTGCCAAGATATTTCTCTCACCCAGCATGGGTATATGTAAAAAGACACCCCAAAACACATTGGCCTACTTCTTCTGAGTACGGCGATACCCGATGTGTGACACTTTTTTGCCGCCTAGGTGGGCAAAGGGGCCCACATTCCAAAGAGCACCTTTTGGATTTCACAGGCCATTTTTTACAGATTTTGATTTCAAACTACTTCCCACACATTTGGGCCCCTAAAATGCCAGGGCAGTATAACTACCCCACAAGTGACCCCATTTTGGAAAGAAGACACCCCAAGGTATTTCATGATGGGCATAGTGAGTTCATGGAAGTTTTTATTTTTTGTCACAAGTTAGTGAAATATGAGACTTTGTAAGGAAAAAAAAAATCCTCATTTTCCGCTAACTTGTGACAAAAAATAAAAAGTTCTATGAACTCACTATGCCCATCAGCGAATACCTTAGGAAACATGACAGGTGCTCAGAAAGTCAGAGCTGCTTCAAAAAGTGGAAATTCACATTTTTGTACCATAGTTTGTAAACGCTATAACTTTTACCCAAACCATTTTTTTTTTTACCCAAACATTTTTTTTTATCATAGACATGTAGAACAATAAATTTAGCGAAAAATGTATATATGGATGTCGTTTTTTTTTTTTTTGCTAAATTTTACAACTGAAAGTGAAAAATGTCATTTTTTTGCAAAAATTTTGTTAAATTTCGATTGATAACAAAAAAAGTTAAAATGTCAGCAGCAATGAAATACCACCAAATGAAAGCTCTATTAGTGAGAAGAAAAGAAGGTAAAATTCATTTGGGTGGTAAGTTGCATGACCGAGCAATAAACGGTGAAAGTAGTGTAGTGCAGAAGTGTAAAAAGTGGCCTGGTCATTAAGGGTGTTTCAGCTAGGGGGGTTGAAGTGGTTAATCTTCGTTTAATCTACATAGGAGATGCTTTTAATACCGTAAATATTCCCTTATTACAGACTGCCTGCCGAAGAATGCCTGATACAGTGCCCTAATAAAATTAACCTTTACTGCGGACTGTAAACGAGCAATATACATAGTCACGTGAGATTTTTTTATTTGAAAGGTAAAGGAATAAATCAACAAATAACTAGTGAAATACTGTCCGATACCTTCCTGGAGAAGAGCTCTGCTAATCTAGAGAGACAGGAAGCGTCTAACTGTAGTCTGTAACAAGCAAAAAGTCAGAAAGGTTATCTCTGCAGAACATGGCGATTTGGCAAAAATCTGCAAAACTGACTGCTAATTATTAAGCCAAATGTGTTCTGTACATACAGCTTGATCACAAAATGTTAAAAATATCTAGTCCATGGGAGATAAATGAAACAGCAGCACAATGCCTGGCTATGATTTCAACTAATAGCCATTATTAGAACTAGCAGAAAATTAAGTAAATGGAATAAAATGTAAACATGAAATAAAACACAGATACCATAAGTAACAGCATATTCAAATAAACGATCTGCAGATAAAACCAACTAGCTTCAACATCCAATATCCATCTACGAAGGCAACATTACAAACAAGGACACATGCAAACCAACCTCCTTTTGCGCTTCTTTTTAGATAAGTTATCTTTGGACTGAGATAAAACTCCCCAAAAAACAATGTACTTCATATCTTTTTCTTTATGAAATATGGGAACGTTTCATTACAAGACTCCCACACAAAAAAGCAAGCAATACGAGTGGCTTAGCTCCAATGGGATCATTGTACCCCACTTATAATGATCAAATGGTGCGAGGATTCTGTGTGTCACTTGATCAGAACTTATACGTTACAGTGAGCTCCCTAAATTGGGATATAGAAGCCAGGGTTTTAAATGATTTATTTCCCACTTTGCTTAATTTTGCGCTTCTAGCCTTGCCCCATGCCTCATGATCTCCGTAAAAAAAAACATAATACAGATATATGTTATGTTAGGCAATATATTACTAAGAACAGCTACCACATGTGTAAGATAACATTTGCAATAGAAGTCTTTCTTCTGGTTCATATAGATATATATATATATATATATATATATATATATACACACACAAGTATCTCACAAAAGTCAGCACACCCCTCACATTTTTGTAAATGTTTTATTATATCTTTTCATGGGACAACAGTGAAGATCTGACTGATACAATATAAAGTAGTCAGTGTATAGCTTGTATAACAGTGTAAATTTGGTGTGCCCTAAAAAAGAACTCAACACACAGCCAATAATGTCAAAAACGCTGGCAACAAAAGTGAGTACACCCCTAAGTGAAAATGGCTAAATTGTGCCCAATTAGCCATTTTCCCACCACAGTGTCATGTGACTCATTAGTGTTACAAGGTCTTAGGTGTGACTGGGGAGCAGGTCTGTTAAATTTGGCGTCATTACTCACACTCTCTCATACTGGTAACTGGAAGTTCAACATGGTACCACATGGCAAAAAACTCTCTGAGGATCTGAAAAAAAGAATTGTTGCTCTACGTAAAGATGGTGTGGGCTATAAAAAGATTGCCAACATCCTGATACTGAACTGCAGCATGGTGAAAAAAACATACAGTGGTTTAACTCAGAACAGGCCTCCCCATGATCGACCAAAGAAATTGAGTGCACATGCTTAGCGTCATATCCAGAGGTTGCCTTTAAAAAAATAGACGTATGAGTGCTGCCAGCATTGCTGGGTGTGCTGAGACCATACACCGCACAACTGCATCAAATTGGTCTGCATGGCTGTCGTCACAGAAGGAAGCCTATTCTAAAGATAATGCACAAGAAAGCCCGCAAACAGTTTGCTGAAGACAAGCAGACTAAGGACATGGATTACTGGAAATATGTCCTGTGGTCTGATGAGACCAAGATAAACTTATTTGGTTCAGATGGTATCAAGAGTGTGTGGTGGCAACCAGGTGAGGAGTACAAAGACAAGTGTGTCTTGCCTACAGTTAAGCATGGTGGTGGGAATGTCATGGTTTGGGGCTGCAAGAGTGCTACCGGCTGTGGGGAGTTACAGTTCATTGAGGGAACCATGAATGCCAACATGTGCTGTGACACACTGAAGCAGAGCATGATCCCCTCCCTTCAGAAAGTGTGCCAAAGGGCAGTATTGCAACATGATAATGACCTCAAACACACCTAACAGATGACCACTGTCTTGCTAAATGTGCTGGACTGGCCAAGCATGTCTCCAGACCTAAACCCTATTGAGCATCTGTGGTGCATCCTCAAACAGAAGGCGGAGGAGCGCAAGGTTTCTCACATCCACTAGGTCTGTGATATCATCATGGAGGAGTGGAAGAGGATTCCAGTGGCAACCTGTGAAGCTCTAGTGAACTCCATGCTCAAGAGAGTCAAGGCAGTGCTGGAAAATGATGGTAGCCACACAAAATATTGACACTCTGGGCACAATTTGATCATTTTCACTTAGAGGTGTACTCATTTTTGTTGCCAGCGGTTTAGACATTAATGGCTGTCTGTTGAGTTATTTTGAGGGCACACTAAATTTACACGGTTATACCAGCTGTACACTGACTACTTTACATTGTATCAAAGTGTCAGATCTACAGTGTTGTCCCATGAAAAGATAGAATAAAATATTTACAAAAATGTGAGGGCTGTACTCACTTTTGTGAGATAATTTAGCGATCTATCTTAACCTTAGTAAATATTAATTAAAAAAATAAAGACTTGTGACACTCCAGGCAAAACAGATATACTCATTCCTAATGTAAATCACTTTTTTTTTAAATTAACATCGGGTTTCTGATTCGGGGTCTGAGATGGGATCTGATTAACATTGGTAGTCTAACTGGGTTGTCTGAACTGAGGTCTGATTAATATTGAGGGTCTGAGCTTAGGGCTGATTAACAGTGGGGGTCTGGTCTGAGGTCTGCTGAAAAATATTTTTTTCTCATTTTCCTCCTCTAAAACCTAGCTCTGTCTGGCAAAAATATATTCGATTTATATGGCATTTTAGTTACTGGTACAATAACATCTTTCTGACTCAGATGACCTTGATAAACTGAAAGCATATGGAAATTGTGTTCTTGTATGGCGGACAGCAGAAGACAGTTCAGAAAATATGGCTGCTTTGAGCCTATTGTTTCTTATGCTGTTTGTAGAGAACGTACACAGATACTTAGATTTATTTATCTTATGCTTTTTTGTGCTTTTTATTGTTGCTTTCCACCGTCCTTTATACTTTCAAGCAGACATTCTGATGGTTGTGGGCTTTAAAAAAGAATAAAATATCACAGGAGCATTATGTAGACTACTTCTATCTATAAACAGGAAGGATTTATTACCAGAAATTACAGAACTGTAAATGAAAGTGAGGTTCCCTACTAATGAGTTGTATACTTTAAGGTCTTTCTGGTTCATTCTTTACACTTTGCCACTGCCACCTTTGAAAAGTAGAAATCTCTTATGATTATGTCTTTGAAGTCTGGTTGTATTGTCGGAAAGAAACGTATATGATCTATAAAAAAGGGGATTTCTTTTTTTGTAATTGGAGTCTCGGTTGTGTTTTCCAATTTTTATCCAAACAGAAGCTATTAATGGAATGCAAGGTAATTTTGCGATAGGCTAACTTGAAGGGGTTTACTTAGATATAGATAACCTATCCTTACAATACATCATCAACATCAGATCGCTGGAGGTCCAACATCTAGTACCCCTGCCGATCAGCTGTTTTGTACAGAAGCCAACTCCAAAAATTGCACAGTTGACGGAGCTGGAAGTACAAGTTCGTATACACTGTATTTGCGGGTGTGTGGTGTCAGACCTCCACTGATCTGATATCCTAAGAGTAGGTCATCGATATCTAAGTAACAGAAAACCCCTCTAATACTTTGTAACACCATGTAAAGTTTTTCAGGGAATCTTAATGGGGTTTTCTGAGACTTTAATACTTATGACCTATCCTCTGGATAGGTCATCAGTATTTGATCAGTGGGGGTCTAACACTTGGGACCCCGACCAATCAGCTGTTTGAAAAGGGAGTGGCAATTGCAGTAGTGCCATGTCCTTCTCGCTGCTTTCCTAAGCCGAGTGACGAAACGTTCATCGGTCAAAGGGCCTAGGCACAGCTCTGTCCCATTCAAGTGAATGGGGCTGAGCTGCAATACCAAGAACAGCCACTATACAAATGTACGGCACTGTGATTGTTGATCACCGAGACGGCCACAGCGCTCACAGTAGTGCAGGTGCCTTCTCAAACTACTGATTGGTGGGGGTCCCAGTTGTCAGAACCCCACTGATCAGATACTGATGATCTATCCAGTTAAAGGGTTCTTGAGAATTATAGGCTTTTTCTTTTACCAATCCCCTGGAGCATGTGGTACCCGTTGAAAAAGCCACACTCACCTGCTCCCTGCAGCCCTATTGCAGGGCCCTGGCTCTGCCTGGAAATTCCTGGTCCCAGGTCTGTTTACTTCCGACGGGATATGGACAGAATCATGTGCACAACTGCAATCAATGACTCAGTGGTAACACATCCCCAAGCAGCAAATCACTGCTGCATCACGTGCTGCTTGAGGAGAGGTTACTGCTGAGGCCAATCATTGACTGCAGCAGTGCACACAGCCCTATCTGTACTGTTGCTGGAGGTAAATAGACCAGGGACTGGGAAATTGCCATAACAAAGAGGCAGAAAACAGGTTGGAATGAGATTTTCAACAGGTACAACATGCTAGGTAATAAGAAAGGGTGATAACCCAGGAAAAAACTCTATTAAAGTGAATGTACAGTGTCACTTTTAACCAACCTGTCACGTGTCCATGTGGCAGAACAGAAGTTGCTGGATTCAGCAACATCAACCTTTCTGGGAAAATATATGGTATACCTTGGAATATATTGATTCAAAGGGGTTATCCTATGATTAATGTAAAAAAATTAAAAAACAGACATCATGGAACACATGACCGTATGTTTCTAACAAAGCTAGAACCAGATGGCACCTCAGATGGATCCAGAGATCCCCAGTTTATTGCTCCAGTTGCTTTCTTTTATTTATTTAAAGCCAGTAGCTCAGTGGGCACATCCCTTCTCTGGTGCCGTGTCCTTTTGCTGCAGCAGGTGGCAGTTAAAGGATGGAACTGAGCATGTCCTTCCTTCTCAGTGAGATATACAGAGAAATAAAGAAAAGAACAAACAGAAAATGGCATTATACAGTGATTTAAAGGCTATGGACACCTTTGAGCACTACAAATCAATAAACCCATATCTTACCGTAATGAAGCACATAATAAAATAGCACTTGTTTGTTTACTGGTATCAGCTTTGCTTCACATGCCCTCAGAAATGCTCTGATATGAGTTTTGCTGACTGCTGTCATCTCCTGTGAGAATCTGTGGGTGTTACTGTGGATTTCACATGCACCAGCACAAGCTCTGCTGCCAGCCCCCACATCCTGTTACACAGCACAGCTAGCAGCCACTTACATATAGGCTGCTGGAACTTGTAAGATTTCATTCCAATCCACAACATGGTGAGTCTTACAGTATGCTACAGCCTGTAATCAGCAGGTCTATTTCTCAGTTCCCATTCTGTAGAAAGTCCATTATTTTTAACACAATAGATATTTCTGCTGATAACGTTAGTGCAGTGATCTACAGTCAGAACCATGGCGTTATAAGCAGGATATAGATCTCATAACTGACAGCTCTCACTACATGCACTCTCTTCTGAATACAGTATTTGTGTGCAGTCCCATTATGCGACGTGTGAATGGGCCCTTAGTTATGGTCTGTGGTAGCAGAATCCATAACGGAATTCTTACATAACCCGAACCTGAACCTTGAACGCCAAACTTGAAACACAAGTTAGCTCATCCCTAGTTGCGACCACAGGGGTGAATAAAGTGTTGTTCTTTTCACAAATTTTTTGTGAGAGTGCTGCCATTTTTTTAAATTCTTATATTGTCCTGGATATGTTGCCGGATCCATTGGCCTGCACCTCCATATTGATATTTGGCCTGATGTGCTGCCATTGATATATATACATATATATATAAAGCAGAAAAAGTAGGACTGCACTCCAAGTTAGTGGTGAAAGCAAAAATTTTTATTCACCCATGTGGCAAATCTTGCGACGTTTCAGCTCACACGAGCCTAGGAAGGCTCGTGTGAGCTGAAAAGTCGCAAGATTTGCCACATGGGTGAATAAAACTTTTTGCTTTCACCACTAACTTGGAGTGCAGTCCTACTTTTTCTGCTTATACTATTGGGGATTGTCGTTTCCCCACATCGGACTTTGCACCCACATCCCGGCTGGTGCTCCCGCTGGACTTTACTTTATATACATACACTGTATATATTGGTTATTCCTGCAGTATAAAAATCTTCTGCTAGGGGTAGTTGTGCGCGAGGGGGGCTTGTTGTGTTTCCGGCCATCCTGAAGGAGGGGGGTAGGGGCGGGGAGACTTGTTGAGGCACCGGCCATCCTGAAGGCGGGGGGGGGGGGGAGCTTGTTGCCATCCTGAAGGGGAGGGGGTGACGGCTTGTATGAAGGTGAGGAAGGCCATCCAACATGGCGGGGGAAAGGGGGGGAGAGGGACGGCATTGGGCCACTGCCACAGCAGAGCAGCGTCCCAATGGTTAGCCCCTTCCATACAGCGGCCCCAAAGGACCGCGGCATGGAAGGGGTTATGTCTGAAGTTTGAAGCAGACTGTCAGCTGTATGTTACAGATAGATAAGATAGATAAATACAACCAATTGGAGAAATACTTTTCTCCACAAAATAAATTAATTAGTGTAAAAATATATATATTTTTTTTTTACAAAGGTGTCCATATCCTTTAATTAAGTAACTCAATGGACTATATCAGTTTTTTATCATATACTATTAAAATGCTAATCAGATTCAGATACTGTTTTGAAATATGTAGAATATTTTTACGGGACAATCCCTTTAAATGCCTGCTCCTTCTGCGATTATGTAGTCAGTGTGATGTCGTACACAGTCATTGACAGCTCCAGCGCCGGACTGTCCCACGAGAATACTGGAGGATCCTTTAGTGGCCCCAGGCTTTGATACCGAAGTGGGCCCCAAAGGTCAAGAGGAGAAATAACATTGGAGCTGCCTTTGGAGACAATATATTGCCACTAGGGTCAATTTCTTTAAATCCAAACCTTTTAGACTTTATTGATGATATGGGGGCTGGGCCCTGAGAACGATTTTATTGGTGGACCCAAAGAACCCCAGTCCGAACTTGGAAAGCTCTGTTGCAATCTCCTGCAGGGAAGGCTGTAAGTTACTGATTAAGAATGCCCACTAGACTCCAAAGCCCAGACAGGGCAGGGATTTCAATTAATATTCTCCAACTTATACTGGTTCTTTTTCTAGAAAAACAGATATCAGTCTGCTCAGCTCCTCCTGCTCCATAACATGCCGGCAGCTGATAGAACAGTATTGTTCTATGTGACGGGTTCCCTTTAATAGAACTTGACAGAAAAAAAGAACTGTTTTTCTTTTTTAACAAGATTGCACCACATTTCCAAGCTCATTGCCTAAAGCGCATCTTTCTATATTCATTCTCTTTCCTTCCATATTTCCAATCTGTCAGACATCTTGACACTTTCCTCTATAAATCATCAGTAGAACGTATTCCTGTATGATTCTAGACTACATCAAGATTCAAATCCACCACTCACAATTTAACTTCTTGCATGCCAAGAATCATTTGAAAATGCAGATGTAAAAGTAGCCTAACTTTAAAGGGACTCTGTCACCAGTTTCTAACCCCCACTTTTAAAAATATTGTTCTGTCCATGGAGCCCTTGTGATTACTATGGTGTTGTTATAAGCTAAATCTGCTGGCTCGTTTTGTTAAAAAAACGTTTTATCTAACCTGTCAGTCATATTCTTAAGGTGCCCAGGGCGTTGCTCATGGCCTGAAGATGCCGCCCGCCGCCGCCGCCGTTGGTGCCCAGCTCCTCCTCTGCTCTCGTCAGCGCCGCCTGAAAATACTCAGATACGCCTGCGGCTCTCCCTCACTCCCCCCTCCTTCTTTTCTAAGATCCCGCGCGTGCTCACAGGCCTGTGCCTGATGCGCCCGTGCGGACTTTTCGGTTCAGCCTCATTGAGCGAAGTGCGCATGCGCGCGCACTTCGCTCAACCTCCTGATAAGACGAACACTGCCGCACGCGCGGGATCTTAGAAAAGAAAGAGGGGGGGAGTGAGGGAGAGCCGGAGGCGTATCTGAGTATTTTCAGGCAGCGCTGACGAGAGCAGAGGAGGAGCTGGGCACCAACGGCGGCGGCGGCATCTTCAGGCCATGAGCAATGCCCTGGGCACCTTAACAAGATGACTGACAGGTTAGATAAAACGTTTTTTTAACAAAACGAGCCAGCAGATTTAGCTTATAACAACACCATAGTAATCACAAGGGCTCCATAGACAGAACAATATTTTTAAGGCTCCATTCACACGTCTGCAATTTAGTTCCGCAATTTGCGGAACGGAAATTAATTCCAGAATTGTGGGCCCGCACTTCCGGGTCCGCAATTCCGTTCCCAAAAAAAAATAGAACACGTCCTATTCTTGTCCGCAGTTGCGGACAAGAATAGGCATATTCTATAGTGCCGGCAATGTGCGGTCCGCAAAATGCGGAACGCACATTACCGCTTTCCATGTTTTGCGGATCCGCAGCTCCGTGGATCCGCAAAACACGTTGCGGACGTGTGAATGGAGCCTAAAGCAGTGTGAACCTAGCCCGAAGCAGCTTAGCATACAAGTATTTCCTCATCTCCACCAAGGCTTGGGGAAAAACGAGCTTTGCTTATTTACATAGAGCTCGGTTAGTTTTAATCAACTGCTTGATTGACATTGACCACTGAAGAACAAAGCTGACCCATCTGATTTTTCTATACCCCCATCTCTGACTTGGAATTCCCTAACCCTTTTTTCGCTTGTCCCCAGGCTGATGTGTTTTTCAGTATCAAAAGATTATAGATTTTTCAGAAGAATATTTTCAAAAAAAAACTATTCCCATTCTCCCTTCTCAAGGGAAGATGCCCCAGTTTACAATGCTATATTCAAGTCACTGTATAGAGCAGCACAAATAATGTATGTGTGGGTATAATTTGAAACAGCTTATTGAAATATTCATTATTATGTAGTTAAGGGAACATGTGTTATAAGAAGGACAAGTGTTTTTGTGCCAAAATCAGTGGGTTAGAAGAAAATAAGAAATATAAAGGAAGGACTTTGGCTTTCCTGAAAAAAACTGCCACATAAAGGGTTCACACGCGGCAGATTTTGTGACTTTACTCATAGATTTACTAATTTGTAGATTTTACTCATTTTATTTCCCTCCAGCCACTTGTCACTTAAAGGTCTATAGTGAATTATGAAATTCACTACAAAGTGTTTTATTGCATTGGTGCGCTTCTGGTTATAATGCAGCATGCTGTAGGTATAGCATTTTTTTGGCAGTTTTCTGTAGGAATCTTTATTGGAACTGAGAAACACCTGCTCTAAGTGTACCCTTAAAATCAGGGCCGTCTTTAATATTGATTGAACCCTGGGCAAAAATTTACTTGGGCCCCCTTAAGCTTTACAGTATACAGTATATAGCACCCCACACTATACAGCACCCGGCACTATACAGCCCTCTACAGTATACAGCCCCCAACAGTATACAGCACCACCCCACAGTATACAGTAGAGCAGTATAGCACTCTGCAATAAACAGCACCCCACAGTATACAGCACCTCACGGTATACAGCACCACAAACTATACAGAATACAGCACCTCACAGTATACAGCACCCCACAGTATAAAGTAGAGCAGTATAGCACCCCACAATATACAGCGCCCCACAGTATACAGCACCCCATAGTATACAGTAGTATAGCACAACACAATATACAGCACCCCACAGTATACAGTAGAGCAGTATAGCACACCACAGTATACAGCACCCCACAGTATACAGCACCCCATAGTATACAGTAGAGCAGTATAGCCCACCACAATATACAGCACCCCTGGGCAAACTTCTCCTGAAGCAACACTTCTGGAAGAAAGGACCTTTGATGACCTCATAGCCATGTGACCAGTAATATTGCTAGGTTACTGGTCACATGGTGATGATGTCATCAAAGGTCCTTTCTCCTAAGAGAATCACAGCTCTCAGTTCGCTGCCCGGAGTGCCGGCAGACAGGCATGGCATGGCGGCACCCCCCTGTGTAGCTGACAGCCTGACACCTGGGGCAGTGGCCAGCAGGGCTCAAGAGGCAGCTGCCTTGGGCCCCCCAGGAGCAACTGGGCCCGGGGCAGCTGCCCCTTTTGCCCTTGTTAAAGACGGCCCTGCTTAAAATACTAAAAAAAGTTTGGAAAAAAATAACATAAAAATAGATGCTCTCTTTTATCACCAGAAATAAATTCCAGAAAATTAGGCGTGAAGGAAACGTTAGGGCCGACACACACATGCTCTTACGAGCAAAACCTGCTCTTCAAACAGCTGATCGGTGGGGTCGGACCCCACTGATATGATATTGATGACCTATCCTGAGGATAGTAAAAAAGAGGGTTAAGCAGCACTCCAGGTCCCAATAGTTGCCAATAGAAACCTGGATAGGTTGGTGCTCGCGGATCAGGATCCTGGCTAGGGGTCCCATAAGTGTACAAATAAAAAAGAAAATCCACAGCACTCCTCAGTTCTGGTGAATAAGCTGGTTACTTTATTGGTAACAGCAGCATTGGAATAGCAACGTTTCAACCATCTCTGGTCTTTATCAAGCTATCCTGAGGATAGGTCATCACACTGATTTATGTGTATAGCTAAATTCTCTGCAGGGGTGTGGTTATTATGAAATGTTGCTCTGACTTTAGGGTAAAATGTGTCACACTGATACCTAGCCTAAGGCCTGATTCACACGACCGTGCTTGGTACTATATGCACATGATGATGATGTGAGCAAAGTACGGTCAGATAGGAACTGACTGTATCATAAATCACTTTGATGTAGTCAGTTCTGGTCAGGGGAGCCATGGTCAGACCGGGAGATGCAGCAAACATACGGGCCATGGGGGTAATTTATTAAACAGAAATACGCCTAAGGATCTGCGACTTCTCCACCCTCACACCAGGACTAAAAAAGGGGACGTGGTGTAGGCTGGGAGCGGGCCTGCCCGTCTCATTCATCATTTTCCACGCTTGGTTTAAGCGTAGAAAATGGTCTAAATGTAAGACAGCTCAGAAGCTTAGGCCTCATGCTAGCCGTTATGTGCATTATGGACCGCAATTTGCAAGTGAATGCTGTTTGAGGGCTGCAATACAGGCACAGCCGAGCAACAGCAGTGTGCATGAGGCTTTAGAAGCGGCGGTGGATCCACGAAAGTTATGAAGAGGCTGAACTAGATGGAGAGATGTCTTTTTTTAGCCTTATAAACTATGGTATTATGTAAGAGGCCTGCACCTCTTCATAACTCCGGCAGATCCACCACTAGCACAGGGCCTTATTAAGACCAGCATCTAAAACGCCAGTCTTCATAAATGTGCCCACATGTTTCCTAGACAGAGCACAGTCCACCGTGAATCAGTCCACATAATCCTGCTCCACTAGGATTTCCATCGTTCTTGAGGGCGGGAGTAGCTTAGTCTGCAGAGCAAATCTTGCAGTCAAAAGCACCAGGACCCCAATGGAAACCTGAAAGATCCCATTATAAGTCAATGGGAAGCATCAGGATTCATTAGGATCCCTTAGATAATGTTAAGAATTGAAGTCTTGGTGGTAACGTGAACAGAGCCTAAGGCATAATCCTGTCAACTTCAACCATAGAATCACACAAAAGCAGGTGAAAGTAAAAGTACAGTAAGAGCAAGAGCAATGGATATAGAGATTACTCATAATACAATCTCATTTGTTATGCATCATGCCACAAACAAGCATCAGTCAGCGTGCCACGTACCAACACTTGTTTCAGGGGTGTAAGTTTAATAACGCTGGTACTGCCAACCTTCATTTTATCTTCCCATATGGATATAAAACAAATGAGCTTGCGTTATTGAATTCTCTAAATCTGTCACGCTCCAAAAAAACTCTTTGATTCTTATTATTTTTGCTGCTCTTTAGCTTCCCAATTTGATGGTTGTAAAGCTCATAAAGCGTGCTTTTGTGTTTGGCGTCACATCATGCGTCCAGCATGTTATTATTATGAATCGTTTGAGATGGGGATGGGAGTGTTCAGCAATCTGCAAGACATCAGCAGCCGTAAAATCCTGACACATGATCCACAATCAGGAAAGCGTTGTTCTGTGTTAGCAGCTGCTGGGTGAAATTGATGTGGCTGATCATTCTCCTCCTATTGTCCCATAAAAGTTTATTTTTGTCTTTCTGATGTTTATTTTTGCAGCGACAGCTGCTTCTTTTTCTTTAAGATGGGAAATAAAACACTTTTTCCATGTATTTGGGTGAAATGGAATGTGAAGATAAGAATGTATTTTAGATGTTACGAATATAGATCACATCATAATCTCTTTATCCGCTGTATATCTAGTTGCCATCAAAACTGTATTATTTTGAGCTCCAGTTGTTAACATTGTGGTAAGTAGGCTTAAAATAAAGACAATGCCAATTCAGTTTTGTACGAGAGATCCACAATGTGCGTCATCTTCTGCAATGTTCAACAATATTTTCTACTAGGACTATGAGTAAGGGTGGGTCACATCTCTACCATCATGAAGCTATTTCTCCTGCATATTATCCCATTTTTTCCCGCTCTTCTGATCTGGCAGAAGAACAGAAAAAAATATAAAAAAAAAAATTGATCCTTCATTTTGATCATCCATTGTGCTCATTTTGCATCCCTTTGTGTCCGTTCCGTCAGAGATCCGCAGGTTTTGCAGGACCCGTCAAAAATAAGGGATCTCTGACGGAACTGACACAAATGAATGCAAAATTAGCACAACGGATGATCAAAAAAAAAATCTGTTTTCTTTATTGTTCTGTTCTTCTGACAGATCAGAAAAACAAAAAAACTAAGCGGTGATGAACGCAGCCATTGATTTTTCTTTTTTTCATCTCGGCTTTTCAAAAGTAATAACTTGTATTTTTCAGTCAACATAGCAGTATAATGGCTTATTTTATGTGGGGCAGGCGGTATTTTTTTTATTCCACCATTTTGGGACACCAAAAGAGAATGTTTAAAGGGGTGAGAATATGTGAAGAAATAGCAGCATAACTGTACTGACCAGTTAAGTTGCCATATCATTTTTAATGCATCGTGACCGCTGTAAAAACTAAACCCAAACAATAATTGGGGTTCTTGCATTTTTTTTCCACACAAATATTTATTTTTACGATACGTTTTATAGAACCTTAAAAGGTGCCATGAAAAAGTCCCCACAATGTTCTCGCAAAAAAAAAGTCCTCAAATGGCTTTGTTGGCCGAAAAATAAAAATATTATTGGCCTTGGAGGGAAAATTTAAATGGTGGTCTAATAATAAAGGGGTTAACCAACCATCTTTAAAAAGGGTTAAAACAATAGGTACCGTATATAGGTGCTATCCATAGGAGGAGCGCTGATTGGAGGAGACCTGACTGACATGACATTCTGCATGATGGCAGCATTCACACCCTTCTCTAAAGGACAGCTGAAGGGGTGCATAGGAAACAATGCAGGCGTCAACGGAAACAGATCGATGAAGCACTTTCTTCACACAACACCCCCCATTTATTTCATTTTTGTTGTTGTGATGCAGCTCCCATCACCCCTACTACATTCTGACCTGAGCCTCAGTCCATGCAGCTCCATAGCTGGAAGCACTACAGAGGAACAGCTTTAAAATGTCTGTCAAACAGGAAACCAAACGGCGAGATTCATCTCAACAAGATTAAAGAGATATTGAGCAGATCACGTCCATTTATTAAGAAAATTCACTGTAGTCAGATAAAGAAGATTTGTAAGTTTTCCAGCAACCATCAATTCTAAGAGAAGTACTACTTAAACTAGAAAAATAGTACTTGCGGAAAAACCACAAATCATTCCTTTTGTATAAGCAACACATGGTAGTGGAAGCTTTTCTACTGGCCTAGAAAGAGTGTTAAAATGTCATTATAACCTAGCACATCACCAGAGCGAAGTATAAAGACACCGAGTGCAACTTCCTGCGTAGAAAGTCTGAACATTTAATACCAGAAACTGCTCTGAACGTAACTCGGACAGACAACATGCCAAGGGTCCAGTTATCATTTAAAGCATATTTTCAGCAATTTGAACACAACTTTTAAAGTGCATATGTAACATGTTTTTTTTAAAGGGCAATTATCAGGAAGGGTTCCTTACCAATAATTGTCTGCTTAGTCGGCGCATATAAATGCGACAAGCCAGTGGAGTTTTCGACTTAAAGGGCATCTGTCAGCAGATATGTAGCTATGAAACTGGCTGACCTGTTACATGTGCACTTGACAGCTAAAGGCAATGAGCTTTTAATAAATGCAAATAAGCCTCTAGGAGCAACGGGGGTGTTGTCATTACACCTAGAGGCTCTGCTCTCTCTGCAACTTCTGTGTCCTCTGCACTTTGACAGGACCAAGCAGGGAAAACGTGGTCATGCCTAGGCCTGACTTCTCCTTTTACTCCTAGAGGCTCATTTGCATATATTAAAACATCATTTTTCTCAGCATTGCGGACACATATGAACATGGGACCAACACAGAAGCCTTCAGCTGCCAAGTGCACATGTAACAGGTCAGCCAGTGTCATAGGTACAAATCTGCTGACAGATGCCCTTTTAGTCGAAAACGCCACTGGCTTGTCACATTTCTAAACAATGACTGAGCAAGTAATTATCGGGAAGGAACCAATCTTTCCCAATAATTTCCTTCTCTTCAGAGTAATCACTGCAGCTGTATGGAGACTAGCGATGGCTACTGCAATACAGATTCGTTCTTTTTGGGCAGCAGATCCCTCTTTACACAGCAGGATCTGATGCCCAGAAATTATGATTTATATTAATGTGCTGCACAAAAGCTGAATTCACCCGATGAATGAGCGATTGGCCCGTTCATTGGGTATCGGTGGAACCTTTACATGGGCAGATTATCAGGAATGCGTGTTCGTACTAACATTCTTTCAAGATAATCGGCCTAACAATTCCCCAATGTAAATTTACTTTTCTGTTTTTGCAGTTATATTACTTTCCATTGAAACTCAAATAGGAGAAGGAGTTAGCTACTTCCCACCACAATAATGTAAATACTGAAGTACACTTCACTGCATTCCTTGTTTTTATTACTTTTTCAATAAAAAAAATAAACTGACCTCAAACATACCAGAATGTCTCAGACGGTATTAGAAGAGTTGTTCGGACACTACATTTTTTTCAAGGGTCAGAATGGAATGAAATAAAACAAAGACATGATATTCATCTTACTGATCGTCTGTTGATTCAGCTTCAATGCTTCCCGAGACTCCACTGATTACTAATTTCTGGTCTTTTGCAGCAAACAGAAAATGACCAAAGCTAAAGGCAGTGAATGGCTGAGTGGTCATTTCTCATTTGTCGAGAGGGACGAGGAAGACCAATGGCGACCCAGGAAGATTCAGAATAGGAGTAGAGGGAAATTTGTGATAAGTTTAGTTTTTTTTGTTTGTTTTCCGATGTCATTCTTCCCCTTTGATTAAAAAGGTTGAACAACCCCTTTAACAAGATAGGAGTGTTGTCCAGGAGTCCATAATGAGATATGAACCTCTGTTTTCACTAAATTACAAAAACAATCTCAAGATAAAGGGTTCTTGCTACTATCTTTATTTGTTGGTGATAAATTTATCATTAGAGGAACTTTATAGCTTTGTAAGTGCTAAGACCCAGATATACAAATCATAGAATTAGAGAGGTCTGAATCCCTCAACCTTGCTGGCCAGGGGAATCCCAACATTTTCCAAACAAAGATGTTTTCTGAGATCATATGGAAAAGTAAGCTTTTGTAATCTGCTAAAATGGCGTTGTCACTATGGTGCTGTGCCTGTAGGGTGGTGTGGGCCAGGGCCATGGGGGCTTAGTCAGGCAGCAGGGATGCTGTTCGCTGTTGGGTTGTTTGGGATGCTACATATAGTACTGCAAAAATATTAGTGCAGGAACACCCTTGAAAAACATTGCCGTAAAGTTGGTAAGTGGGTTTACACATTTTTATTAAAATTTAAACTGAGAACCTCCTGTTCATGATCATTCATTTTGCTTAACCACATAGATCAATGTATAACATGCGAATGTGCGATCTATGTATATTTTTCTACAGTTGTTGCATTTTCCACAATAACATCTTAAAGGGGTTGTCTCACTTCCGTAAGTTGCATTTATGATATAGAGAAAGTTAATACAAGCCACTTACTAATGTATTGTTATTATCCATATTGATTACTTTGCTGGCTGGATGAATTTTTCTATCACATTATACACTACTCGTCTCCATGGTTACAGACCACCCTGCAATCCATCAGTGGTGGTCGTGCTTGAACTCTAGGAAAAAGCATCAGCCTCTCTGGGGCCAGGACCATGGGAGCGCACATCGGCTATTTTTTTTTCCTATATTATGCAAGCACGACCAACACTGATGATTTGCAGGGTCGTCTGTAACCATGGAAACGAGCAGTGTATAATGTGATAGAAAAATGAATCCAGCCAGCAAAGGAAGCAATATGGATAATAACAATATATTAGAAAGTGCCTTGTATTAGCTTTCTCTACAGGATAAATGCCATTTACTGAAGTGAGACAACCCCTTTAACAACAGTTGACTTCTCCTAAAATGATTTTACAAGATTATATTAACTGATATTAGGAGCTAAAAAAATATGTGGAAAGACATAAGATGTCCTTAATAAAACAGTAGTCTGTAGAATCTGCTAATATATATGTAAATGATGTCCTATCATAGCTAAAACCATTCTGAAAAGCTGTTTGCAGTCCCCAGGAGAAATGCAATTTTTATATTGTGCTTTTCAATTTCTGACCACATACTCAGCATGGAGTAGGGAGAAAAAACACATGATGTTCAAAAGGAAACTGGGCATCTTATATCACATTTAGAATTGAATCGGTGGTTTAACATCATTGTATCAGTTTCCTGAATTTCCCAAAAATATGTTTTATCTAAAAGCAGATATAAACAAATATTTAGTCTGTTAAATTAAAAGCTATGTGCACCTTTGAGGGCATTTTTTTATTATTATTGAATTGTACTCATTTTGAGCTAAAAATATATTTTTTAATTGGTCTTTATTACAAATATGGCATCCTTTTTTTTGTACATAGCTCAGATGCTGCAGTAGCAGCCTGTAGATTTTTGGGGAGCTGACGGGCTCCTTATCTCTGCTCTCTGACTTTATAAACACTCATTAAAGCTCAATCCTTATCTTACTGACCTGTTAGTAATTTAGAGATAAGGATTATTATATGAACTACACAAAAATGATTTTTAGTCCAAATGAGTAAAATGCAATGATTTAAAAAACTGCCTCCGAAGGTGTACATAGCCTTCAAGTTTAACCTCTTGGTACTTAAGGACACATGAAATACCGGTACGTCATATGCATTTCCGATCACCGCAGTGCGGCAGGCGGTGATCGGAACTGGGTGCCTGCTGAGATCAATCAGCAGGCACCCTGGGACAATGCCGAGGGGGGTCCTGTTACCCCCACCCCCCCATGCGTATCGGCGATCTCTGCAAACCACAGGTCAATTCAGACCTGTGGTTTGCAGCGCTTTCGGAAATTTCTGACCTAATGACCAGCGGGCGGTGCTGGGGGGACGGGCGGGCGCGCGATCATCCGTCCGCCCCCTCTCTCAGGATGGCCGAGCAGATAGCAGACTGTCAGCACATTGCTGATACTCTGCTTGAAACGGCTGACATCTGTGCTCACAGATGTCAGTCGTTTAACCTCTTCCATGCCGCGGTCCGTAGGGACCGCTGTATGGAAGGGTTTAACAGGGAGGGAGCTCCCTCTCCCATCGGGGCTGCTGTGCTATTTCAGCCCCGGATTCTTGACGGGATCAGAGAGGGAGGGGGCCCCCTTTCCTCCCCATTACTCGCTGCTCTGTTGTGGCAGCAGGTGATGGTTACCATGGCAACCGGACGCCTTCACAGGCGTCCGGCTTTCCATGGTTCTGATCAGACTTCTGCTAAAGGCAGAAGTCTGATCAGACTAAGTGTAAAGTGAAAATAAAGTACAGTACACTATATAGTGTACTGTACTGTATTATGCAGATATCAGACCCACTGGATCTTCAAGAACCAAGTGGGTCTGGGTAAAAAAAAAAACAAAAAAAAATGCCGCGTCCGTAATAACCTGCGCTATAAAAATATCACATGACCTAACCCCTCAGGTAAATATCGTAAAAAATAAAAAAAATAATACGGTGTAAAAGAAATACTATTTTTTGTCACCTTACATCACAAAAAGTGTAATAGCAAGCGATCAAAAAGTCATACGCAACCCAAAATAGTGCCAACTCACTCCGCAAAAATCATAACCTAGCCAAGATAATCGCCCAAAAACTGAAAAAACTATGGCTCTCGGACTATGGAGACAATAAAACATGATTTTTTTTGTTTCAAAACTGAAATAATTGTGTAAAACTTACATATATAAAGAAAGTTGACATATTAGGTATCGCCGCATCTGTAATAACATGCTCTATAAAAATACCACATGATCTAACCTGTCAGATGAATGTTGTAAATAACAAAATATAAAAACGGTGTCAAAACAGCTATTTCTTGTTACCTTGCCTCACAAAGTGTAATATAGAGCAACTAAAAATCCTATGTACCCTAAAATAGTACCAACAAAACTGCCATCCTATCCCGTAGTTTCCAAAATAGGGTTAAATTTTTAGAGTTTCTACTCTAAGGGTGCATAAGGGGGGCTTCAAATGGGACATAGTGTCAAAAAAACAGTCCAGCAAAATCTGCCTTCCAAAAACCGGATGGCCTTCCTTTCCTTCTGCGGCCTGCCGTGTGCCTGTACAGCAGTTTACGACTACATATGGGGTGTTTCTGTAAACTACAAAAATCAGGGCCATAAATATTGAGTTTTGTTTGGCTGTTAACCCTTGCTTTGTAACTGGAAAAAATGGATTCTAATGGAAAATCTGCCCAAAAAGTGAAATTTTATCTCTATTTTTCATTAATTCTTGTGGAACACCTAAAGGGTTAACAAAGTTTGTAAAAATCAGTTTTGTATACCTTGAGGGGTGTAGTTTCTAAAATGGGGTAACTTTTTGGGAGTTTCTACTCTAGGGGTGCATCAGGGGGGCTTCAAATGGGACAAGGTGTCAAAAAACCAGTCCAGCAAAATCTGCCTTCCAAAAATCGTATGGCATTCCTTTCCTTCTGCGCCCTGCTGTGTGCCCGTACAGCAGTTTACAACCACATATGGGGTGTTTCTGTAAACTAGAGAATCAGGGCCATAAATATTGAGGGTTTTTCTTGCTGTAAACCCTTGCTTTGTAACGGGAAAAAATGGATTCCAATGGAAAATCTGTCAAAAAAGTGAAATGTTTAAATTATCTCTCTATTTTCTATTAATTCTTGATTAACACCTAAAGGGTTAACAAAGTTTGTAAAATCAGTTTTGAATACCTTGAGGTGTGTAGTTCTTAAAATTGGGTCATTTTTTGGTGCTTTCTATTATGTAAGTTTTACAAAGTGACTTCAGACTTGAACTGGTCCTGAAAAAGTGGGTTTTAGAAATTTTCTGAAAAATTTTAAGATTTGCTTCTAAACTTCTAAGCCATGTAACGTCCCCAAAAAATAAAATGGCATTCCCAAAATGATCCAAACATGAAGTAGACATATGGGGAATGTAAATTACTAACTATTTTTTGAGGTATTACTATGTATTATAGAAGTAGAGAAATTGAAATTTGGAATTTTGTTATTTTTTTTACTCCATTTTACCAGTGTCATGGAGTACAACGTGTGATGAAAAACCAGTCTCAAAATGGCCTGGATAAGTAAAAGCGTTTTAAAGTTATTCACACATAAAGTTACACTAGTCAGAGTTGCAAAAAAAAAAGGTCTGGTCCTTAAGGTGAAAATGAGCCTGGTCCATAAGGGGTTAAAAGGCATTTCTGGTAATGTATATATTTTATTTATACACAATTATATTGGTAAAATGCTGGCAATTCTAACATAGCCCCCTTAAAGTGCCCCTATATACTGTATTTAATCTTGGAATTTACCTTACGATTTTTTCTGACAATTCTTAATAATGATAAATTAGCAAGTCACTTGACTTTCAAATGATGGTAATTATGTAAAAACTTTGGAAGTCAAACTATTGATTTTCTGGATGCAAAGCTATAAGTTAAGGATGGTATATTAAAAAGGTTTTCCCATTAACATTTATCACCGAGCCACAGCATAGGTGGTAAATGCATGATCACTGGGGGTCTGACCACAGGGAGTCCCACGCTCATAATAATAGGAGTCCCCTGTGTGCATGAGTTTTAGTGCATATTTGTGACCACCACTCCATTGACTTCTATGGAACTTCCAAGAACAGAGCTCAGCTATCTCCGGCAGTGAATAAATGAATAAAGAAATAAATGTAGTCATGGTCATACATGCACACTACCACTCCATTCACAGAGTAGACTATTGCTCTGGTGATTGGTGGGAGTCACAGTTAGATGACCTCCCCTCCTTTCCCATCCTATGAATATGTGATAAATGCTGCTAATAGGAAAAACTATTAAAATCCCATGAAAAGTTCTGGTGATGAATGTCAGATCACGGATGGTCCAACTGTTGGGACAGGTTATTAATCCGGGGATGGAAGTTCTTTTACCCAATGGAGCAATACTGTTGGTCCAATGTCTATATCAGTTCCACAGAAGTGAGTCGTACAGTGGACCAAAATAAGGTCTACCGTTCCACTGAGTGAAGGGACACTGAAACTCTCTGTTCTCAAAATCACTGGGGGTCCTACCAGAGAGACCCCCACAATATGACATTTATCATATGATATTTTTACACCTTTAAGATGGGAGGGTAAACTTTTGGCTGCAAAACACTGGCTACATTTTTACAGATACTACCCTCCTCATGTAGTGTAAACAGGTGGTCAGTTTTTAAGATTACACAGGATTGTGCTACCAATGAAGACTTTTCACAATTTGGATAAGTTCTTTACGACATGATATTATGTAGCAGAGAGAAACATCTTTGATTTCACTGATGCAGGCACTGGGACCAATAGGTCTCAATTATCATATTGAATAAATATATTCCAGGTAAAAACGGATTGATGATTACACTGTTACTTCTTTATATTATTTGTACACGATTATGGGGAACCTGAGCTGTTGGTAACACTATTCGGAAATATATTTTACAGCAACCACATAGAACATGGGAACCTGAAGTCTGGAGATGACTCATTCACTGCTATGGGAGAGTTTTCTAGGTGTGCTTGGTGACCAGAGTGAAAACTGCAAGAATTCAGGCTCTCACATAAATGTCATTTAGACAGAAAGACATTTTCTAATGGTGCGTTCCTTTTATAGGGAGTCTGTCAGCACATTTGACTGTGCTAAAGTGCTGACAACACTAGGTAGGGACTAGGGATGGCAGAGGTGAGGGGGGGTGTAAGCCAGCTCAATGCAGAGAGCATTGTACAGTGAATCCCTGCCCTCAGCAATTGCAAAAGACAACAGTAACTGAAAAAACCTTATATTCACACTACTCCTGATGAAAGCTCCACAAAAAGCATGTTTGCATAGCTCCCCTGAGCCCCTACCTAGTGCTGTCAGTAGTATAGCACAGTGACTCTCTTAAATAATTTCACACATATTCTACAATTCTACTAAACATTTGTCAGTTCTAAAATATAGCCAACAAAGGGGGTCACTGAAACATATGTGCATCACTGAATTGATAGCTATATCTGTGTACCTGTAGAGACTAAAAGTGATTTCCGGCAATGAAGGTGCTTTCCGGGGTTTTCAAGATAAAAAAAAAAAATTCTGACAAGTCTTCCAATAGTCTAAAATAACAAAATAAGTTATTCTGACCTCTGCAGTCAATCACTACTGCTGGCTGAAGCAGTCAAGTGCCATATACCGGCAGGTCACTGTGTATGTCACAAGCATTAAAAGAAGGATAGGACCAGCGTAGTTTTCTGAAAAGATGACTGCTGCCAAGGTCTTACTACTCAACACATTTATGTGGACTGCTACTGAGATGACACAAAATGACTGTATGTAGAGCCATTTTTAACCAATCTTTAAAATTACCTATGCTTTTGTTACCACTTACTATGTGACTGTAATTTAGAACTAAACTAAACTTTAAAGAAAGTATGAGCGGGCCCTCCATTCTGTGATATTTTTCTTAGAATAACCAAGCTCTATTTTTGGCATTTAAAAGTTCAAGGAGACTTGCCCTCCTGGTTGTTTTCTATGTAACTTGTGTGCTTACGCCCCACTGTCTGTAAGATGCACATAAAAGGTAACATAAAACATACACATTTATCTTAGTTTAAACACCACTCAATATTATCTCAGAAAGGTCATATAATACAGTTTTATATTGATTTTAGCAGCTGAAAATCTATATGGCCTTGTATTGATATTAACAATCTTGAATGAGAAATCGTAAGCTTAAACTACATGTTAATGCATCATGAAGACATAGAAAAAGGCGATCAAATGTAAAAATAAAATAACATAAAAGATGATGCACATGTAAAACTCCTCACGTATATGCCAACCATAGCTTGAATGTAGCTATTGACTTCCATTGTAAAATATAGGTATTCTCTTTCTTGCGGGATCCGTTTGAATCACGTCCAGTTGACAACATATATTGTCCAGGTACAAACAAAAAGCACATTCTTTCAACATATGGTGGGCCATATTAGTCTATGAATATGTTTGGTGGAAAAACATCAAAAACATAGCACTTCCAAAGTTTTTTTCCCATCAGGTTTCTACTGTGTTTTGTCACAAAAAAAATATCATAGTATGCTGCATTATTATTCCAGAAAATGTAACAGAAACACAATGGACCCATTGTATGTTAACAGAAATAGATTGATCGTAAGGAATCCATCCAAAAAAAGATCATCCTCTCATTTTTGAACCACTTCTCAATGTCTATTGGCTTATTAACATGTAAAAATACATCTAGTATAGATCTTTATGAGTCACAGTAAATCTCATCCTCCAACAGAAAAGTCTTGCAGTAGAACCAAGTACATCCATCCGAGCAATTGCACCGCGCAACAATGATTTTGCTACTGAGAGAAAAACATGTGATTTATACTAAAATGAGCGCGCTGATACCAAATTTGAACTCAGAATTGGCCTGACATTTCTAGATTTTAGGTTATACATGCAAAGCCTATTCAGTTATAATATTAATGCATTATATTGGAGATATTCCAATGGACATGTCCAGACGCACTCAGGCTGATGTCAGCAGTAAGTATATAAGGCAAGCTGGACAGATTTTCATAAAGTGATCTGTTATAGTGCTATCAGTTTTGAAACTTAAAGGGGTTATCCCATCTTAGACAATGGGGGCATATCGCTGGAATCCCAATATGATGGGGGACTACTGCTGGTTTTTGCAACGGGAAAATATGACCGTTCACAAACGCAAAAGCAGATGTCTGAAGCACTTTTAACAGTACTGGGCCTTGCTCAAGTAAAACTTTTAAAGTGAAAAAAAACTGAAAAATGAGACTTTTAGAAATGTTGTTATTCCATTACATTTTCATACACTGCTTACTACGCAAACTTTGATGTAGATCAGGTAATTGGAGTAAAACTCGTGCTGTTGAAAATTATTCAATGCTTTCCAAGAGCTTAAATAATTAAGGCATACTTATGCGTAGCAAAAATTTGTGACGTTACAACAATTTAGACTTCGGATTTGTAATCCGCGCACTCGATTTAGTATAGGAAAAATTTTTTTTGCCCAGTAGCAGATGAAAAGTTTTTTTTTTTTTTTTGTTGTTGCGTGGTGGTATAGCTTTCCTCTGACGTAACATTGAAATTGGGCAGATGAAAAATGACTACTAGTGAGAAATGAATTTACTGAATACATGTAGGAGAGACGAGTACTCTGAAAAGAGTGGTTATCTATCACTGGCATGTGACTTTTAAACACAGTTTGATTAAGTTAAGTGCATGGCATTCTTGAGATTTTAGTGGTTTGTGCTATGTTATCAACAGATCAAGGGACACATCCCCTTGTGAGAACATGTTCACTTACTGTAAACTCAACTGGCTGCCCGCCAAAAAGCTCAACATGGGTTTAAAAATAAGATAAGGGCTAACTAAAAAACATGCCATTTAAATAAATGTGTTGGAAAAACAGGTGTCACATCATTATCTTATGGTATATACATTATTTTCTCCAATTAACCCCGCAAAAGTCAGCCCTCCTGAAAATGTCAGACCAACCTGAAAATGTCACTTTTTTATTGTAGATTTTGAATTTATGTTTCAAGTAAGCATAACTGGCGTACAACTCAGGTGACAAAAGTGCATTTTGACCTATTAGTGAATATCCATTTAATGAATAACTTAAGGATAAGTAACATTTCACTCCCACTGTGTTCCATCTGACTGATTTGGCCATAACTTTTTTATTTTTTTATTAAATTTACATATACGAGACCTTAAATTTTGCTATAGCTTTTATAAGAACCATCTTGGCGCACATACAATATTTTACATCACCTTTATTATTTTTTAGGTAGTGGGAAGATTAAAAAAAATCCTACACCTATGTTCAGCCTTGTGCAGGAGCCCGGTTTGCCCTGGTTTGTTATAATGGGTCATTCTGTAAAACAAATTGAAAATAATTGTTTATGGCAACAGTCGGTGGAGTCTTTTTTTACTGATGGAAACCTTTCCAAATTGTTAGAAATATATTAGATATTCCTCCCTAGGGATAATCATTATTACTGCAGTGTGTAATGGATATCACAAGAGAAGCAGTTGGCAAATTTACACTAAAGATTAGTATGGAGAGGATAGCGACATTGTAAAACTCTGGGTTATGGCGCCACTGAACGGCCTAACTAGGCGTAGTAGAGGGAGATTAGATGAACAAGTGCTCATCTCACTCCTTTGCTGGAAAAAAGGCAGATATTTTACAATCAGCAAGCATGCTCTACCTGGGGCTAGCTGTACTAAGTGGGCTTGTGAATAAGTGGAATTTAAAGAAACGGAGTGCAAGACAAGGAGCAAGAAACTAAGGTTTGGTAGATTATCCTTCTGTATTGTTGGCTTGATTCTAGCTAGTCCTCCAACAACAGCAGACAGGGTCTAATTCTAAATCATATTTACTGCTTTCCTTTTTACTGTTCATCCCTATCTAAACATGAGCTCCATGGACAATGCTACTAAGTGTGTGTCCTGTGCAATATATGCATGCCTTGAAGAGCCTTTCGAGGGTGAATACATTTGCACTAGATGCAATCATGTTGCATTTTTGAAAGCCCAGATCTTGGATCTAAATAAGCAGTTTGAAATATTTAGGGGCATTGTAAAACTGGAGAGCGGCTTAGACCTCACTGTGCAGGCACTGACTGGGGTCAGTGAAATGGAGGTGGGAGGAGGAGGGCAAGATCAGGACTATCAGGTCAGCAGTTGGATTAAAGGGGTATTCCCATCACAATGATCACTGTGAAATTTGGTAATGATGTGACGGTGATCATTTTTGTAAATATAATGTATTAGCCAATTCCCACCCTTCTTGATAAAATTCTTCCCATCTTACCCATTGTTGTCATTGCTTTTTCCCTAGTTACGGCAACATCTCGCCTGCCGAATGCAGGGGCCGCGCATGCGCAGAAGATCCACAGCTATCCAGTGCCCGGCCTCTCCTTTCATTCATGGACGCACACGGCACTGGGCGGCCGCGCATCCACTGATCTTTATTCCTTTGTGCCGCATCAAAAACAGAGCCGCGCATGCATGTCTCCATTTTAGACGCAGCACAAGGGAGTAAAGATCAGCACATGCGCAGCCACCCAAAGACTTCGGAGACAGAAGTGGTGAGAGAGGACGTGCTGGACAAGTATCGGAGGACCAGAACTACTTCAAAAATAGGCGAGTATCATTTTTATATGAATAAAAGCACCACCAAATCCACCAACAATATTACAATATAGGACAATAAAGGAATTCTGGATGAACCCCATTATGGAAAGGAGCAACATAGGGGGAAGACGTTATGGAGTGGAGGGACAAAGGGGACGCAATTATGGAATGGAGCAGAGGGGAGGACATTTTGAAGTGGAGGCACATCGGGGACAACAATATGGAGTGGAGGGACACCATTATTGAATGGAGGGACGCAGAGGGCAGGACATTATTGAATGGAGGGACGCAGATGGGATGACATTACTGAATGGAGGGACACAGAGGGGATGACCTTGCTGAATGGAGGGACACAGAGGGGAGGACATTATGAAGTGGAGGGAATGGAGGGACATTGCGTCCCTTGTGTGCCTCCACTTCAGAATGTCCTCACCTCTGTGTCCCGCCATTCAGCAAGGTCATCCCCTCTGTGTCCCTCAATTCAGTAATGTCCTCCCCTCTGTGTCCCTCCATTCCATAATTGTGTCCCCTTTGTCCCTCCACTCCATAATGTCTTCCCCCTATGTTGCTCCTTTCCATAATGGGGTTCATCCAGAATTCCTTTATTGTCCTATATTGTAATATCGTTGGTGGATTTGGTGGCGCATTTATTCATATAAAAATGATACTCACCTATTTTGAAGTTGTCCTGGTCCTCCAATACTTGTCCGGCACGTTCTCTCTCTCCACTTCTGTCTTCGAAGTCTTTGGGCGGCCGCGCATGCACTGATAAATACGCTGATCTTCATATACAGATCTGCTACATCTGTCTTCCCCTCCCACACTAGCAGTGTGGATGAACTGCTTCCTATAAGGCTCTGCTACATCTGTCTATGGTGTAACTGAACACATAGAATTTCATTCTTGGTGTCTAGATCATGAAACTCTGTGTCTCTCCACAGGACATTGTGGAATGGAGGGACACAGAGTTTCATGATCTAGACCCCAAGAATAAAATTCTACATGTTCAGTTACACGTTAGACAGATGTGGCAGAGCTGTATAGGAAGCGGTTCAGCCAGAGTGCTAGTGGTGGAGGGGAAGACAGATGTAGCAGAGCTGTATAGTAAGCGATTCAGCCAGAGTGCTAGTGAGGTGGGGAAATACACAGATGTAGCACAGCTATGTAGGAAGCCGTTCATCCACAGTGCTAGTGTGGAGGGGAAGACAGACATAGCAGAGCTGTATATAAAGTGATTCAAACACAGTGCTGGTAGTGTAGAAGAAGACAGATGTAGTAGTGTTGTATAAAAAGAGGTTCAGGTAAGACTGATGTAGCTGAGCTGTAAAAGAAGCGGTTCAGCCAGAGTGCTAGTGGGGTGGGGAAATACACATATGTAGCAAAGCTGTATAGGAAGCGGTTCGTCCACAATGCTGGTGGCGGAGGGGAAGACAGATGTAGCAGAGCTGTATATGAAGCGGTTCAGCCACAGTGCTGGTGGGGAAATACACAGATGTAGCAGAGCTGTATAGGAAGAGGTTTATCCACAGTGCTAGTGGTGGAGGGGAAGATAGATGTAGCAAAGCTGTATATGAAGCGGTTCAGTCAGAGTGCTAGTGGAGTGGAGAAATACACAGATGTAGCAGGGCTGTATAGGAAGTGGTTCATCCACAGTGCTAGTGCTGTAGGGGAAGACAGATGTAGCAGAGCTGTATATGAAGCGGTTCAGCCACAGTGCTGGTGGGGAAATACACAGATGTAGCAGAGCTGTATAGGAAGCGGTTCATCCACAGTGCTAGTGGTGGAGGGGAAGACAGATGTAGCAAAGCTGTATATGAAGCGGTTCAGCCAGAGTGCTAGTGGAGTGGGGAAATACACAGATGTAGCAGAGCTGTATAGGAAGCGGTTCATCCACACTGCTAGTGGTGGAGGGGAAGACAGATGTAGCAGAGCTGTATATGAAGCGGTTCAGCCAGAGTGATAGGGGTGGGGGGGGGGGGGGTTCAAATACACAGATGTAGCAGAGTCGTTTATGAAGCGATTCAGCCACAGTGCTGGTGGTATAGGGAAATAGACAGATGAAGCAGAGCTGCATAGAAAGCGGTTCAGGGAAGACAGATGTAGCAGAGCTGTATCAGAAGCGATTCAACCACAGTGTTGGTAGGGGACTGGGGAAGACAGATGCTTTTGGACTAATGTATATTAGTAAATTATTGTTTTGCTACACAGATTGGGTTTGTAAAAGATAAGACAGGTTTTGTGTGTAAAACTGTATAAGAATGCAGGAGTCCCCTGCATGGGGGAGGGGCCTCACAAACACTGCAGTCTGACAGACTGATGACTCATACTATCCACATGAACTAGCACGCAAGGACTGAGCTCTCAGTGTGATGTCATAAAGAGGCGTGACTGGCCTTCACTCAAACTGCCTAAGCCCGTCCAGCTTTAGAAGCAGAAAAACAGGAAGTAAACAGCAGAGCTGGCTGCAGGTGAGGATGAAATAGCAAGATGGGAAAACCACTTTAATGTAGAAAGAAGTGGTAGAGGGAAAAGTGCCGCGGAGGCTAGTCCTAAGCTGGAACGCCCTAGTAAATATGACTGTTTGGCTGATTTTAGAGACAAAAGCCCAGGGCCAGCAACACTGCAGCAGGGCATTTCTCCTAGCAACCAGGAGGATGACTGCTGCAGGAAGGATGGGAAAAGGAGTGCAGCAAAGGTTAGACAGATGCTGGTGGTAGGGGACTCTATTATTAGGAGGGCAGACAGGATCATCTGTCACCGAGACTGTGAATGCCGAACAGTGTGTTGTCCTCCGGGTGCTCGGGTTCGGCATATTGCGGATTGGATTGACAGATTGCTAGGTGGGGCTGGAGAAGACCCGGAGATCATGGTACACATTGGCACCAATGACAAAGTCAGGGGGAGATGGAATGTCCTTAAAAATGATTTTAGGGAACTAGGAGAGAAGCTCAAGTCCAGGACCTCCAAGGTAGTGTTTTCAGAAATACTACCAGTGCCACGAGCATCACTAGAGAGACAATGGGAGCTTAGGAAGTTAAATAAGTGGCTCAGAAGCTGGTGCAGGAAGGAAGGGTTTGGATTCATGGAGAACTGAGCCGACTTCTCTGTCGGTTACAGGCTGCACCTCAATGGGGAGGATGCAACTGCCCTGGGGGGAAATGGCTGGAGGAGCTTTTAAACTAGGATCTGGGGGGAGGGTGGGGGATCATACTAATAAGGGGGTAGATAGTGTAGATAGAGAGTGGGATATAGGAGGGGACAGTGGTTATTTAGTGGTGGCTGGGGTTAGTAAGGAAAGTAGGGAGAAGACTGGGCAGAACTGTACACAGATGAAAAATAGAACTGCTGGTAACAAGAACCTGTTACATACAAACATTAACCAAGGTAACTAAAAAATCCCAGACATTCACTTTACAGGAAAAATTAATTTAAAAAGTATCTTCACAAATGCAAGAAGTCTAGCTAGAAAAATGGGGGAGCAGGAGGCTCTGGTACTAGAAGAACACACAGATGTAGTTGGTGTGGCTGAGACATGGTTGGACTCTTCTCATGACTGGGCTGTTAATATTGAGTGTTTTAGACTATTTAGGAAAGACAGGGTCAATAGAAAAGGTGGTGGCGTGTACCTGTATGTGAGGAGTGATCTGAAGACAAGTGTGAAAGAGGCAATTGTAAGTGAGGATGGTGAGGATGTGGAAACCTTATGGGTGGAAGTTCAAAGGGATATAAACACTGAGAAAATAATACTTGGTGTAATCTATAGACCCCCTAACATCATAGAGGAGATAGAAACACAACTGTATAACCAAATAGAGCGGGCTGCACAGGCTGGTACAGTGGTCATAATGGGAGATTTTAACTTCCCAGACATTAACTGGGGTCATGATTTTGCCTCAACCGCAAAAGGGAGAAAATTACTCATCTTGCTGCAGGACCACTTTATGGGCCAGTTTATAGAAGCTCCCACTAGGGGCGATGCTCTGTTGGATCTGGTAATCTCTAAGGATGCAGAGCTTGATGGAAATGTTACTGTTCGAGAAACACTAAATAAAAGTGACCACAATTTAATTATATTCCCCCTAAACTATAAGAAGCAAACTCTGTCAGGCAGAGCAAATACACTGAATTTTAAAAATACTAATTTCCCTGGGTTGAGGGCAGCATTTCAGGGCATATACTGGGAGCAGCTACTGTCACATAATAATACTGAGGATAAATGGAAGAGCTTTTGTCACGGCTGTCATGGTCTGGTGGTAGTGGACAGTGACACTTTTGCCATGCATGCTGGTTGCTGGTGGCAACGTGTTGTTAGCATAATTTTACACTTCCCCTTTAAGGTTGGTGTTCCTTCCCATTTTGTTTTGGTTAGGGTTAAGATGTTTGCAAGGTGGAGCTGGATGTGGCATCATGGCTCTTCTTATACCGGAGTTGTGAGTCTCAGGTTAGTGGTATGTCTGCCTTTGCATGAGTAGGAGCTTTGCTCCTCTCTGGATGTGTCACCTGTCCGTGTGGGCCTCTTTGGAGAAAATTAAGATCTTAAGCAATGTCATCCCAATGTTTCCCCGTTTCCCCTTATCCTTCCTCACCTGTTTATCATGTTTGGTGTGGGTTTATGTACAGGGTCTTTGTTGTATGTCTGTTGGTGTTCCATGTCTGGTCTGATTTAAAGCTGGCCGTGACAGGTAACAAATATAAACGGCTATAAAAGGGCAATAAAATACAAAAATAGGGGATTTAAAAAATACAAATCTGAGGGGTTAGCTGTAGCGTTTAAAGTTTACAAAGGGCTTAATAAAATCTGTAAAAAGGAGATAAAATTAGCAAAAATACAAAATGAACAGCAAGTGGCAAAAGATTGCAAAACAAATCCCCAAGAATTATTTAAATATATAAATGGTAAAAAACCAAGGTCTGAGCAGATAGGTCCCCTAAATTTACTAAAGTTACTAAATGGGTTTTTTAGCTCTGTATATACAAAAGAAGAGAACAGAGCTGATATCTGTGGTGCTGGGGCTGTTAGTACATCCAGTGATATAATCAATTGGCTAACTATAGATATGGTCCAAGATACACCCAAGTGCTTAAATAGTTTAGTTCAGTCATTGCTGTGCCCCTGTTTATAATTTTTAAAGATTCTCTAGGTACTGGTACAATGCCAAGTGATTGGTGCAAGGTGTTATGCAAGCAGGTGTGGACCCACTGCGCCACTGACTGGCTATACTCTGGAGGGGCGTGACTAGGCAACAACCTGGTCTTCACTAAAGCCTCTGATGGTGAGGATAGGCTTGGGTCGTTAGGGTAGTTGTCAGGTGCCACTCCAGAACAGTCCAGGAGTCAGTGGCAGCTGACCAGGGGGTCAGAAATACCGGTGCAAACACCGAGGAGAAGTACGCGGTCAGGGCAGGCAGAGATAAAGCAAGTTCCAAAAATGAAGTCCGAGGTCAAAGGCAGGCGGCAAACAGGAAAAATCTGATAATTACAAAAGCATGGTCCAGTACACAGCAAAGCAGAACTTGAAAAACACCTTCACACTTGGAACTAGGCAAGATAGGAACCATGAGTTGCTCAGGCATCTTCCTGTGGTAGGAAGCACCTTTAAATACTTCCTGCAATCCAGTCATAGGCTGATGAGAGAGAAGGCATGTATGTGCTGCCTCACAAATGAGGAGAAACACACCCATGCAAGCCCAACAAACATTACAGGTCTCCAGCAGGAAGTAAGCTCTGACATGGAGCACAGATGCAACAGTTAAAGGGAACCTGTCATGTGGATATTTGATTATAATCTAACTAATTATATACAATCATTAACTACTAAATAGTACCTTAGATGTATTCACTTACTGGTGTGACAGATGGTTACCTCATAATATACACACAAATATGCCACACGCTAATGAGCTGATTCTAGTCCAGCGTGATGTCATTGAGTCCAGCGTATATTTAATTCAGAGCTATAGCAACTCCCCTGCCCACCTGCTGCTGATTCATATTGAAAATAACTGTCACTCAGCAGCAGGTAGGCCGGGAGATGCAGGAGCTCATGAATATTCAGGACTCACCATTATGAGCTGGAGCTTTTCAATACAAGATGTTGGCAGATTGACTGGGTCAATTAAAGAAAGTGACCCAGCATTTTGCTAAGAGAATCAGTCACTTATTTATGTTGCCCTTACTTAGGACACCATAAAACTGGTGACCGGTTCCCTTTAAGCTACCGGCTGCCAGTACGGCGCATGGCAGGAGGGAAAGAGGGAGCCCGGCGCCCGTGCCTGTGGGTAGGGGCAGCAGCGCTGGCACGGACCGCTGGGCTAACACAAGGCAAATGTGGTGTCCATATTCAAAAAAGGATCTATGTCATCCACAGGTAATTATTGACCAGTTTAACTTCTGTTGTGGGAAAAATGTTTGAAGGACTCTTAAGGGACTATGTACAGGAGTATGTGACTGTAAATAATAGTATAAGTGATAACCAACATGGGTTTACCAAGGACAAAAGTTGTCAGACTAACCTGATTTGTTTTTATGAGGAGGTGAGTAGAAGCCTGGACAGAGGGGCGGCTGTGGATGTAGTGTTTTTGGATTTTGCAAAGGCTTTTGATACTGCCCCTCTAGACATTTAATGGGTAAAGTAAGGTCTCCAGGCCTGGAAACTATACTTTGTAATTGGATTGAAAGCTGGTTGAATGACCGTTTCCAGTGAGTTGTGGTCAATTATTCCTATTCAGAATGGTCCCGGGTTATAAGTGGTGTACCACAAAGTTCAGTGCAGGGTCCACTATTATTTAATTTATCAATGATATCGAGGATGGGATTAATAGCACCATTTCTATTTTTGCAGATGACACTAAGCTATGTAGTACTGTGCAGTCTATGGAAGATGTCTATAAAATACAAGCTGACTTGAACACTCTGAGTGATTGGGCATCAACTTGACAAATGAGGTTCAATGTGGATAAATGTAAAGTTATGCATCTTGGTATTAATAATCTCTGTGCTTCATATGTCCTAGGTGATGTAGCACTGGGGGAGTCACTTATAGAGAAGGATTTGGGTGTCCTTGTAGATCACAGATTGAATAACAGCATACAATGTCAATCACCAGGATATTGTCATGCATTAAAAGAGGCACGGACTCGCGGGGCAGGGATGTAACATTACCACTTTACAAAGCATTGGTGCGGCTTCATCTGGAATATGCAGTTCAGTTCTGGGCACCAATTCATAGAAAGGATGCAGTGCAGCTGGAAAAAGTACAGAGGAGAGCGACTAAACTGATAAGGGGCACGGAGGGTCTTAGTTATGAAGAAGAATTAAAAGAATTGAATTTATTTAGTCTTGAGAGACGTCTAAGGGAAAACATGATTAACCTATACAAATATATAAATGGGCCATACAAAAAATACGGAGAAAAACTGTTCCATGTAAAATGCCCTCAAAAGACAAGGGGCACTGCCTCCGACTGGAGAAGAAAAAGTTCAGTCTCCAGAAGTGTCAAAACTTCTTTACTGTAAAAACTGTGAATCCGTAGAATAGAAGTCCTCAGGATGTGGTCACGGCAGGATCAGTGGACAGTTTTAAAAAGGGTTTAGATGAATTCTTAAAAGTAGACAACATTAATGCTTATGAAAATGTGTAGAAATCTAAGTCTCACTTACTTCTGGGATTCGCGTCCCCATCTATCCCTTGGTTAATGGACTATTAACTATGTAAGAATGGTCTGTCCACTCTGTAAATCTCTTTAAAACAAACTTTGGAGATAGACCAGGTTTATGTAGCCCAAAGAGCAAGCACACACTTACATTAGGGAAAAAAGCAATGACAGCAGAAAAGTATATTGTTGTGTGTCATAGTATGTATATACAGTTGCAAGAAAAAGTATGTGAACCCTTTGGAATGATATGGATTTCTGCACAAATTGGTCATAAAATGTGATCTTATCTTCATCTAAGTCACAAAAATAGACAATCACAGTCTGCGTAAACTAATAACACACAAAGAATTAAATATTACCATGTTTTTATTGAACACACCATGTAAACATTCACAGTGCAGGAGGAAAAAGTATGTGAACCCCCTAGACTAATGACATCTCCAAGAGCTAATCTGGGTTTGCTTTTCACAAGAATCATTGCCTGATGTGAATAATGCCTCCCACAAAAGAGCTCTCAGAAGACCTACGATTAAGAATTGTTGACTTGCATAAAGCTGGAAAGGGTTATAAAAGTATCTCCAAAAGCCTTGCTGTTCATCAGTCCACGTTAAGACAAATTGTCTATAAATGGAGAAAGTTCAGCACTGCTGCTACTGTAAAGATGACTGCAAGAGCACAGCGCAGACTGCTCAATAAGGTGAAGAAAAATCCTAGAGTGTCAGCTAAAGACTTACAAAAGTCTCTGGCATATGCTAACATCCCTGTTAGCGAATCTACGATATGTAAAACACTAAACAAGAATGGATTTAATGGGAGGATACCACTGAGGAAGCCACTGCTGTCCCCAAAAAACATTGCTGCACGTTTACAGTTTGCACAAGAGCACCTGGATGTTCCACAGCAGTACTAGCAAAATATTCTGTGGACAGATGAAACCATAGTTGAGTTGTTTGGAAGAAACACACAACACTATGTGTGGAGAAAAAGAGGCACAGCACACCAACATCAAAACCTCATCCCAACTGTGAGGTATAGTGGTGGGGGCATCATGGTTTGGGGCTGCTTTGCTGCATCAGGGCCTGGACAGATTGCCATCATCGAAGGAAAAATGAATTCCCAAGTTTATCAAGACATTTTGCAGGAGAACTTAAGGCCATCTGTCCACCTGCTGAAGCTCAACAGAAGATGGGTATTGCAACAGGACAACGACCCAAAGCATAGAAGTAAATCAACAACAGAATGGCTTAAACAGAAGAAAATACGCCTTCTGGAGTGGCCCAGTCAGAGTCCTGACCTCAACCCGATTGATATGCTGTGGCATGACCTCAAGAAAGCGATTCACACCAGACATCCCAAGAATATTGCTGAACTGAAACAGTTCTGTAAAGAGGAATGGTCAAGAATTACTCCTGACCGTTGTCCACGTCTGATCTGCAACTACAGGAAACGTTTGGTTGAAGTTATTGCTGCCAAAGGAAGTTCAACCAGTTATTAAATCCAAGGATTCACATACTTTTTCCACCTGCACTGTGAATGTTTACATGGTGTGTTCAATAAAAACATGGTAACATTTAATTTTGTGTGTTATTAGTTTAAGAAGACTGTGATTGTCTATTGTTGTGACTTAGATGAAGATCAGATCACATTTTATGACAAATTTGTGCAGAAATCCATATAATTCCAAAAGGTTCACATACTTTTTCTTGCAACTGTATTTGTGTCAGTGTGTAGATGTGTATGCTACACAATGTGCATATGGATGTGTGTGTCAACATGTGTCACATTATACACATTACAGGGAAAAAAGGGATGGTTCTCTATTATGTACAGTGTATGGATAATGTGCAGACAGAATCTTAATCTCAGCTCTACCGCTGCACAACTCCCTGTCCGAAATTAGTAACAGAATGAGATTGTATAACCTCTGGTGCTGATGGATATACATACATGGACCAGAGTAGTAAGGTTAAATCCTTTGCAGGTTACTACACTTTGTGCCACCAAACCAGCACCTTCATCAGGCTGAAAATGTTGCGGTTTGGTGCTACAATGCAGACTAAACAATAAAGGACTTGGGGCCTCATATATCAAAACTGCCTGAGTAAAACTGCCCATAACAAGCAATCAGAGCTCAGCCTTCATTTTTTCTGATCCCTTTATAGAATGAAATGTGAGCTCTTATTGGTTGCTATGGGCAACTATGACAGTCTTACTGTTAGACAGTTTTGATAAATGAGGCCTTTAATCTTTTTTACTTTTGTGTAAGCATCTACAGTATATCCATCAGCACTAGAGGTGACTGCTAATTTCCTAGTTACATATACTGCAAATGTGTCACCGTGACAACAGATATACACAGATCAGCTGGTATACTCACCCAAGCAGGGTCTGCGCTAACGCTAGCCCACAGTGCTGCCGGAAGTCCGCTCCAGCCCATTTCACTATAATGGGGGTGGGCCGGAGGTCCAGCCACAGCACGACAAACATGCTGAGAGCAAGCTGCAGTTTTTGCCCGACCACCTCTAGGCTTGTTTGCCATGCTGCGGCTGGACCTCCGGTAGCACACTAAGGCTAGCGTTTGCACGGATCTGGGCGGTGTGGGAACAGCCTGGCGGACTCTGCTGCCGCAAGTGTAGTAGTAGCCTTAGCCAGAGAAGTTACTACTCCAATAAATGACATAAAAGTAACCTCAAGTACAAAAATCTAAAAGTGTGACATCATTTTTTACGAATAGCTGCATTTCCAAAGTGCAGCCTAACTAGTGCAATATAAAGAGACAAAATAAGTGTACGGCCACATGGTCAGGCTGAAAAAAAACCAGGGATGAATACAGAAAAAGAGGAGAAGTTGTATCTGTCCTTAATTCTTTCTCTCCTTTTATGATCCACTCCTGAATTTGGCTCCGAAAACTGCATCAGGAAACCTGGCTGCGTGGCCGTACCCTAAGAATTTGTATCTACTTACGCACCACCCTCGTTTTTACTAGTCATTTCTGAGCTGTATATGCAGCAGATTGGCACTACGTGTTCAAGTATTTTCTATGATTAACAATTACTCCCAATTCTTCTACATTTCACCTTAACCAGGGCTAATACAGTTATGGTAACACAATAAGACAGCATACACATTTTGTGGTCCAAACTGCACTAGAACAGATATAGGTCCATCTTTGAGAATAAGACATGATGCATAATTTCATTTCCACTTACTTGCAGGAGATGGAGTGCTGCAGCTGCTGGTGGGAGGACGGCCTTGGTATCCATGAAGTGGCAAAGGCAACCCACCAATGACAGGGGGAAACAGGAAGGGATAGTGGGCGGCTGGGTAGTGATTCATATGTCCGTTTACAGCTGGTAGAGGACATGAACGACTGCGGGTTGTCATATTAAAATATCATCTTGTACCATATCTCATCTCTGAATGCATTCCTTCCAGCTGACAAATCGCTAGTTATTTGTCATGTAGGGGAAATACATTAAAAATGTATAGAGAGTCTCAGCTTGTCGAGGAATGATGTCGGCAAAAATCACACAAAATTTGATCAATGTCTTCGGTGTAAAGTCGCTACAGATTAAGGAATCCACTGGTTTCCAGGCCTGCTGTTTTCTTTTTTTTTAGTTCAGTTATTTTCTTTTTTTTATTATTTCCTTTTTGGTTCCGTTGACGATATATTTACTCAAAGAGCCATTTCTGGCTGTGCATTTTCAGAAATTTCCCTAAAATAGAGAACAGAAAATGAAAATATATGAATAAAAAAAAAAAAAACATTCAAAAGGGGGCATTAGCTAAAATTTACTTTGCAGAAACACATTTTAATAAGTACAAAGCTTCAGAATGCAGAAATTACGTTATTGTGTATAAAACAAAAGGATCTGAAAGCCAAAAACCATTTTCATTAATGCATTTGTAGCAGTGATAAACAAATCATCTAATGTCTTGGGAAATATTTGCTGTCTTGTGCATTCTGGAGGAAAGGAATAGCTGCCTTACACTTGAAACAATGACCTAGATTTACTAAAATGATGAAAAGAGAGTTAAGAATTGCTAAACCTTAGTCTCTGTAGATTCTTCCGAGCCAGTGATTCACACCCACTCCAGGACGGCTACTCTTGTCAATGTCAAGCTCAGTTTTCCATTACATTTTTACACAATAGTTTACAGGTACAAGAGATGGCTCTAGTTACACTTGCACAAGTTTTACTTTGCTTTTTTGATGGCCAGAATGGCATAGTCTTCTGCCCTATTCCTGATGAACCCATCATAAATCATCAGAGTAGAAGAAAATAGATTCCATCAATCATTCACATCCCTCACGGATTCTGTAAAAATGAAGGCCATGATGGCAGTGTGAACAGAGTGTATATAAAGCCAAAAGCATGTTTAAGACATTATAATTTAAGGGATCCTCTCAGTTACTTACAACGCGGGTAGTAGACTCAGACAGATATGCAAACATACCTTTGGGGCCATGTAGTTCTTGCCAAGAAAACAAACTTTTAACACATATGGAAATGAGGTTGTGAGTGCTCAGGGGGCAGTTCCGAACCCAGAAACTGCTTAGGCTCTTCTAAGCTCTTGCCCTACTAAGCTTCCTATTTGGTCTTGATTGGTGGCTACAGCTTCTGTAGATGGTCCTAAGCTACTCTCTTCTGAACAGACAATGGTTGGAGACGTCAATCAAGACCAACAGGGAGGCGCAGGGCAGGGTTTACTGTGAAGAGTCAGAGGAACTTGCTAAGGCTCGGGATTGCCCAATGGGCACTTGCAGCCTCATTTGCATATTTTTTATGGCAAAAACAGTCCAGTATGCAGCGTTATTCTTGCTGTATTAAATGTCAGAACCCTGACAGAAGTAAGTGAATGAGGTTGATTAGGATTTGCTGGAAAACAAATATGGCATAGCTGTAAAAGCTGCTATAATGTAGGTGTGTGAACAGAGCCTCAATTTTCACACCGAACCTTGTAATAATGAAATTTGATTTTCACTAATATTCTATGTGATGAATACATCTCGTGTCTTTGGCCATTGTTTTCAATGTTCAACTCTCTTTACCTATTACCCTATACTATCATTGATCTTCTGCTTTTTACATAAGATCGGTAGTGTATAACAAGCCTTCAAATGAGGATACAAGAGTTTGTTTTGACACATATTTAGTATTTTACTTTTTAAAGTAGGTTATTTGGCTGCAGACGGTATATCGCCTCAGGCACTGCTTTCGCTTTGTGGTTGAAAATCAGTGCAGAAAGCTATGGGATTACAGCTGTCCACAATACAGGAACAAGTATTCCCTTTTCTGTTTCATTTACTACCACCTTGCCATACAGGAAGACTGTACAAATATGACATTAGGTGCATAGAATGACAGTACACATTTTATATATATATTGTGAGGCAATGACAGGAGTCATGTATCATGGGAGATATGTGTCATCCAGAATGCTACAGGAAGCAGTCTAAAAAAGGTTTTGTTTGCACAAGGGAACATGTCACCAAGGTGCCGGCCTTGGTGGAGTAAAGGACCCTAGATTAGGTGTCCACTAAGGTAGTTGGTGGACACCATGATAGATAGCATAGCTGGTTCCAGCTAGTCCAGGTCGGGCTTTTACTGGGAACAGGAAATGTGCTGGGTGGGTGCCTGTTCCCCATGCTCCAGTCCGGGACTTGGGGCATGCTCATGTCCAGGGATTCTATTTAATTCTGCTGCTGGACTTAGGTGTGTCTCAGCCTGGGAAAGAAGGTAGACAGTGTGAGGTAACACTGTCAATGTGTGCTATGTTTTTTGGACCCGGCTGTGATCTGGATTTATCGGCTGTACGTATTTGGACAAGCCTAAATAAAGAAGACTTTGATGAACTTTGTGGTGTCCCTGCCTCTGTACCCTGGTCAAGTGAGTACGGTTCCTTACAATATATATATTTGGCGTAATCATCTTTATGTCCTCCATTTGTGTGTCACTAGCATACACCTGTGTGCTAAAGAGGATAAAGTGAAAAATTAATTTTACACTCAAAAATGTTATTTTTAAATAAGTAAAAAAAATAATAATAATTTAAACATAATATTTTTTTTTTTTTTTTTTTTACAATCTTGAATTTTATCTTGCTGTGCTGATTTCTACCTTTTAAGGATGGCTCCAGTGGGTGTACCCTATCACTGATATATGCCCCTTTATACTGCTCCTGCATGTTGCCTCTTTAAAGTGCCCACGTATAATGTCACAACAGTACCACTCCAGCAGAAAAATATGGCCACCGGCCAGGTACATAACAATCTGATACTCTTAGCATTAATTAATGTAAGGAGCACAGTTCCTTATCTATACACACACTTTGTTTTGAAGGCGATTCAGTTATACCATTCATTGCAGCCCTATCATTTTATCCACTACCTTAGATGCATGGATTTGATGACCCACCACAAGCATTGGTTGCAGGGATAACAGCTATTTATTTGTACTTCTAATTGACTTGTATGTTTTCACTGCAATAAATAAATAGTTTTTAGTCATATGCTTACCACTAACAAAAGAGCATGGCAGTTCGTACTAAGTATTCTTAATAGCACCAAGGATGATATCATATGGATTAAAAAAAAAAAGTCCTTGGCATAACAAAACTGCAAGGGGCGGATTCGTATTCTGATGTTGCTATCAAACATAGTCTGACTATCAGATTAAAGATAAAATTAAAAAAAGCCTTCCAATCTGAACTGTTTTTAGAAGCAAACAATGTTGCATGACACAGATGCACAAGACATAAATTTTTTAAAAGCCTTGGGATAAAATTAAATTGTCTCAAAATAATGGCAAGTCAGAAGAGAAGAGTAAAAATCAATGTTAGCTAATCTGAAACATGGCCTGCTAAACTACAGAAATATAATAAGCCTATGCAAGCGCTGCCTCCTCATAAGGTGAACACGCACATCTATTAGCACACAATACACACAGGCACATTTGGTGGATGCTAGATGTGATTGCCAAATCATGTCTAGAAGTGGCTACATACAGTGCCTTGCAAAATTATCCCCCTAGTCTTCTTGCATTGCTTTACGACATAGAATTAAAATAAATTTTTGGGCAGTTTGTACAATTTGATTTACACAACATTCTTACTACTTTAAAGGTACAAAATGTTTTTTTTTTGTTTTTTTTTTTACTCTGACACAAATAATAAAGGGAATGTGTCATCAGAAAACGACCTATTGTTTAAATCATGTTTTAAAGCTGTGATTATAAGTATCTGTAAAGAATAAATCAAGGCAACTGGACGTACTGTAGATTTCTTGAAAACGTTTCACTCGTTCTTCCAACGAGCTTTCTCAATTCTGAGTGATTGTACAAGAATTCTCTGGGAATAAATATGTAACTGAATCCACATCTGGTAATTATACCCAGCATTCCAGGGCTGTGGAGTCGGAGTCAATTTTGGGTACCTGGAGTCGGAGTCGGCAAAAAATGAACCGACTCCAACTCCTACTAAATTTAAATTGCAATAAAAAATAAAAAAAAGCAAGTTTAAATGTCCGAATTCATAAACAGTTATAATTAATGACTTCTCTACTGTAAGAATAAAGGCCAATGCATGCAGTGCCTCACGTAACCGCAAAACAAACGCGTTCAGTGATGTGAAGAAGATTAATATAAACCATTTCTAGGTTTTACAGATTTTGTTTTTGGTTCATATAGATAAGCTTTGTTTTTGTTCTAAAACAACCAAATAATGTGGTTTGTATTTTTTAACTTGTAAAGTTCCTGATGTTTATGCCTGCTGCTACTATCCAGCCACTTGATTAAAAAAAATGAATAAAACAGTTGTTTTCATTGTGTTTGTCTTTTGCTTAGGCTACTTTCACACTTGCGCTCGTCGGTCCGCTCGTGAGCTCCGTTTGAAGGAGCTCACGAGCGGACCCGAACGCCTCCGTCCAGCCCTGATGCAGTCTGAATGGAGCGGATCCGCTCAGACTGCATCAGTCTGGCGGCGTTCAGCCTCCGCTCCGCTCGCCTCCGCACGGCCAGGCGGACAGCTGAACGCTGCTTGCAGCGTTCAGCTGTCCGCCTGGCCGTGCGGATCCGTCCAGACTTACAATGTAAGTCAATGGGAACGGATCCGCTTGAAGATGACACCATATGGCTCAATCTTCAAGCGGATCCGTCCCCCATTGACTTTACATTGAAAGTCTGAACGGATCCGCTCAGGCTACTTTCAGACTTAGAAATTTTTCTAAGTTATTAATGCAGACGGATCCGTACTGAACGGAGCCTCCGTCTGCATTAATATGATCGGATCCGTTCAGAACGGATCCGATCAAGCGCAAGTGTGAAAGTAGCCTTAAACTGTTCAATACAGTAGACTGTTGGCTTCCCAGCCAGTAGTCATTTGGTAATGACATGTATGTTGCCTTTCTTTCCTTCAAGGAATGTATAAAATACATTCGCATATTAAATACAGAGGAGTCGGAGTCGGAAGTACAAAAAACTGAGGAGTCTGAGTCGGAGCATTTATCTACCGACTCCACAGCCCTGATTGGGTCAAAGGTGTTGATTCCATTATCCTAATTGGAGTCAGTAGGTGATAAAGACTTCCCAGAAAAAGGTGTCAAGACAGCATTATACGTGGCAGACAATAGATGTCTAACCCCCCACCTCTATTCAAGCCAGATGTGGATTCAGTTACATATTTATTCCCAGAATTTTTGTACAGTCACTCAGAATTGAGAAAGCTCGTTGGAAGAACAAGTGAAACGTTTTCAAGAAATCTACAGTAGGTCCAGTTGCCTTGATTTATTCTTTACAGATATATACCATGACCTGGATAAATGAGAACCTTCACAGACATGTTTTTATAAGGTAATTCCAGATCTTTTGACAATCATTGACATACTAACTCAGGTATACATGCCTAGCTCTAATAAACTAGCAAATAAAAAATATGACAGTTACACTTTAAAAAAAGGAGAAAACAAATCTTAGGAACAAAATACAAGTTTCTTGAGAAAAATCTATTTATGTTACACACAGCAGCTAACATTAAATTGTACAAAAAAACATTCATAAGGTTTAACCTAAATGGAACAATTCTAGGAAGCAATTGATTATAAGGAAAAGGTCAGAATAGCAAAATATATATGACAGCAGGATGCCTTGAAAAGTAAAAAATGCATGCAGATATAAAAGTATGGTAGACAACAAGAGCTGGGAAAACAGTAGGGGCTGCCGAATCACAGTATTTAGTTGAAAAATTCAAAAGCTGTGTCTTTAAACAATGTCCTGTTGAAAAGAAATCAGAAAACTACTGCATTCTTCAAGCTGCTAACTAAGCAGTCATGTTAAACTATTTAACTATAATTATCTATAGTGATTTCTCCCCCACAATACTGATTATACTTTTATACTGGAGGCCTATCCTCAAGACAAGTCCTCAATATGTGAGCAGCAGGCTCCGGCTCTAAGCACCTCGGCAATCAGGTATTTTTCAGTAGTTCAGGTACCAAAAATAGGCACCAGAATTGCACAGCGCCATCCACTGTGTAGTGGACTGAGCTAGTCACAGCTCCCATTCACTTCAACAGGAGCAGCGCTACAGCAACGAGCTTTGTCCAGCAGAGCTTTCTAGATCCAATGCCAGTTTTTGGCGACAGAGCTACTGTAAAACATCAGATCAGTGAAGGTACCAAGAGCCAAACCACCACCAATCATATATTGATGACCTACCCTAAGGCTAGGCCATAAGTGTAAAGACTCTGAAGACCCTTTAATAGATATGCTGTATAAAACATACAAAGGCCTAAAGTTCTGTGAAAACATAGTAAAAGATAGTGAAATGTCTGCTAATGATCATCCTTCTAGTAGGAAATACAATTATTATTCTGTATGGAAGAAGAGTAAACCTTTTTAGGTGATAATAACACAGGACTGTCACGTTATTCTCCTCCAGAATGGGACTGAGCCACATGGCTGAGCCACGTTATTCTTTATTCTTTTGACTGCAGGGCTTCTAGGGTCTGGCTCCATCAATCAGACTAAAGGCCTATCCTAAGGATAGTCCAACAGTGTTTACGTTCCCAACTCTACATTCTGGCTGCTTACATCCGGTGCTAGAGGGGGCTTAAAGGGCTTCTGTGACCCCCAAAAGTCATTTTTGGGCTAATTAAAATCCTTATAGTGCGATTATTCAATATATAGTGCTCTTACCTTTTTCTGTGTCTTAGTTTCTTTAAAAACGCACTTTTATAATATGTTAAATACCTAGCTACCAGGAGGAGGACCTCGCTCGGCCACTCTTTCCTCAGTGTGCCTGCGCCGGGTGTAGATGTGACGTCATTGGCGCAGGCGCACTGAGGAAGGAGCGGCCGAGCGAGGACCTCCTCTCAGTGCGCCTGCGCCGACTGAAGACCGGTACGGCGCAGGCGCGAGATTTGGAGCGCAGACAGGGCCAGCCAGAGGAGGAGAGCGCTCGCTGGCCCTGTCAATCAACAGGAGGAGGGGGCGGTTTTTTTTTTGAAAGGAGGATGCTGTGGCTACCAGCAAGTAACCGCCCTACTTGCTGGTAGCCAGGTAATTAACATATTCTAAAAGTGCAGTTTTTAAAGAAACTAAGCCACAGAAAAAGGCAAGAGCCCTATATATTGAATAATCACACTATAAGGATTTTAATTAGCCCAAAAATAAAAAATGACTTTTGGAGGGTGACAGAAGCCCTTTAGGAGCTTATATGTATTAATGTATAAACATAGGGAAACATTTACTAAAGACTGGTAAACGTGCCTTAAAGGGAACCTGTCACCTGGATTTTGTGTATAGAGCTGAGGACATGGGTTGCTAGATGGCCGCTAGCACATCCGCAATATCCAGTCCCCATAGCTCTGTGTGCTTTAATTGTGTAAAAAAACACGATTTGATACATATGGAAATTAACCTGAGACGAGTCAGAGCTTGAAAATATGACTCTTCTCTGGTCACACAAGTAAGATATGACTCTTATGTTAATTTGCATATGTATCAAATCGGGTTTTTTTACACAATAAAAGCACACAGAGCTATGGGGACTGGATATTGCGGATGTGTTAGCGGCCTTCTAGCAACCTATGTCCTCAGCTCTATACCCACAATACCGGTGACAGGTTCCCTTTAATATGTAGTTAACTCCAATGCTCCCTCCAATGGTGGAGTTAGCCAGAATTTTATCATTTAACTCTATGGCTCAATATCTGGAGCCCAGGATCAGAGAAAAATACACAACATTTTAAATATATAGTAAGAAGTGCAGAATGTCTAATCTATTTAGATTACAAAAAAACGAAATAGTATTCAAGAGTGCACATTCACTACTTAAAAAAGACTGACTGTCTTAAAACATTCATCTGTCCTGCATATGACTCTGCAGAGATGTTTAGGAGCTCTAGCAGAAGAAGACTCCCCATAGAGAAGGAAGAGACAATTTATTACTGTCCCTGCCTTCCTGATCACTGTATACACTGCGCACAATGGGACACATTGCAACCAGTCACCATCAAAAGTCCTGACATACAGGACATCTCAGTTTAAAGAAGCTCACACCCGTAGTGGATAGATGACTATTCAGCTTTCTTTTTTTGCCTTTTTTTTTATAAAATGGTTACAGTTCCTTCATCACTTCTGAATTAAACATTTCTGGAGTTGTTATTCCAGATAAGATGACAATAACATGACACTATAAGATAGCTTTACACAATAAAGTATATAATCAAGACTCGTAATTAAAATGTCCAGTTTATTTTGTTACCAAATAGGATAAAATCAAAGCCTCCCACTATATGAAACTCAAACAGTGAGACATTGTAAACCTGCCCCATACTATCCCCCTCAAAAAAGCTTTCAATATATTAAAGAAATTACTATTTTAGAAAAATTTGAATACGCTCCAATCTCTCACTACCTGGTTAATGAGAAAGGCGTGTGAAAAAAGGACTGTTGAGGGGTAGGCAGATAACCCCTTTAAGTGTTCCAGAGGATATCCAAGTTATTTTTTTGTTCTATGTTCCTAACTAAGCAAATGTAACAGCTTTCCAATTCACCCACTTTATCTCCAGGGGCTGGCTTCTCAGATTTCACTGAGGGTCACATGACCTATGATGTCAGCTTCTCTCCCTGCTCTGATAAAGGTCGTTTACAAGCCTGTAAACGAGACATCACTGTGCTGGCCACGTCCCCCCCCCCCCCCCCTTCACTGCCGGGCTGCTCTCTGCTAGGATTCTTAACCCCTTCAGCTGCACAGCTCTGCAGCAGGGACAATTCTGGGCACTGGAGCGGATATACTAGAGAGAGCATTGCACAAGAAGGTAGGGGGGAGATCCTGTGTGTATTAGCAGTGTCATTATACAGCTGGGACATGTAGTCCTACACATGCAACATGCTGCAGAGTCTCCCAGCACTAAGGGCAGCTCTTGTATCCACTCCCTTACCAGTGTCATTATACAGCTGGGACTTGTAGTCCTACACATACAACATACTGCAGAGTCTCCCAGCAGGCAGACATGTCACTCAGGGCAGCTCTTGTATCCACTCCCTTAGCAGTGTCATTATACAGCTGGGACCTGTAGTCCTACACATACAACATACTGCAGAGTCTCCCAGCAGGCAGACATGGCACTCAGGGCAGCTCTTGTATCCACTCCCTTATCAGAGTGGGGGAGGGGCAGAGATTGTTTTTATTGCATGTAAACAAAGGCCCAGAAAAAAAAAATGGGAAATGAGAAAATATAAAATATATATTTTTTGCATAAAACTTGCTTAGCAATCTGTTATATATCAGATTTTCAGTGCTATATTATTTTTTTTCATAACTCGGACAACCCCTTTAATGGTGAGGGGTGGACCTCTCCGAACATGTCCTAAGGATAAGTCATCCATATATATTCCCAGAAAATACACAGGAAATCAGTCATATGCATGAAGACCACACCGTTAACATACACATTAGCTCCGTGAAATACTTTTTCCACATAATAGAAATATATTCTAAAATGTCTGTCATTCCTAAGAGATAAACAAGTAATACTTCAGCAATAAATTTGTATTTTAAGCAATGTTAGAAAATATTAGCGTCCCCATCCATCTGTGAGGTTACACTCTGAAATAAACTTCAATATAAATAAGTTGAATGTCTGACACACGTTAAACCTAACCCTCTCACTTAAATCACCATAGACACATGAGCAGCCAGCCATTCATTCACATTAACAGCAACAGACAGAAGTCATCCTTTCCAAGGTCCCTCTTAAAATTAGCACTGAGCCCATGACATCCTAAGGAGTTCAGATTCACAAGAGAATCTTATTAACAGAACATGAAGATAAGATATTAAAATCTACTCACATCACCTATGCTTTGTAGATTGTTACAAAAAATACAGCAAAAATGAAGTACTAGATCAGGCATCCTAAAACTGCGGCCCTCCAGCTGTTGCAAAACTACAACTCCCAGCATGCCCGGACAGCCTACAGGTATCAGCCTACAGCCCGGCATTGTGAAAGTTGCAGTTTTACAACAGCTAGAGGGCCGCAGTTTGAGGATGCCTGTACTAGATAGATTCATCATGACAGCCAACAAAGGCCAAGGTTCACTAAATAGTCTGTCAACAGAAAATGGCTGGAAGATCAAAGCTGAAGTACAGGTTTTCCCTAGCACAACAGGTAGATTCAATGTCCTCCTAGGTATGCTGGACAAGATGTATACAATATTGTAAAAGAGGCAGAGGGAGTAATTGGTTTACAGGGAGTGAACGTCTCTGCTCCACCAACCTGCCTGAATGTCGAATCGTGTCTGAATTGGAAATTATTGTATTCCATCCATTCCTTATGATTGGAGGCAATGTAAAAGTTTAACCAATTATACAAAATCTAAAAACACATAAAACAGAATCCTAGTGACCATAATACATAAAAGACATAAGTGATAAGAAAACAAAAAATAGCAAATGTTAATTATAACAGGCATAATTAAATCGGTAGCAAATGGACTTCCATAGGACAATTTAACCTCTTAAGGACATAGGGCGTACAGGTACGCCCTTGTGCCCTGGTACTTAAGGACACAGGGCGTACATGTACGCCCTGTGTATTTCTGATCACTGCCGTGCGGCTGGCAGTGATCGGAACCCGGTGCCTGCTCAAATCATTGAGCAGGCACCTAGGCTAAATGCGCGGGGGGGTCCCGTGACCCCCCCATGTCGGCGATCGCGGCAAACCGCAGGTCAATTCAGACCTGCGGTTTGCTGCGATTTCTGCAGTTTCTGATCCGCGGGGATCAGAAACTTTAGGATTCCAAAAATGTTCCTGCATCCCTCCCCCCTGCACCCCTAAGTTATTTGAGCACGGTGGGAGGTGCAGGGGGAGGGTTGCGGGCGGTGCGGGCGGTGCGGGAGGCGGGCGGTGCGGTAGGCGGGATCGCGATCCCCCGCCCGCCTCCCCTTGAATAATCGTTGGTTTCTAGTGGGTATACCAGGGTGCCAGCACATTGCTGGCACCCTGGTATAAACGGCTGACATCTGTGCTGCGATGTCAGCCGTTTAACCCTTTCCATACCGCGGTCCGTACGGACCGCTGTATGGAAAAGGTTAACAGCGCAGGGAGCTCCCTCCCTCTCCCATCGGGGGGCTGCTGTGCCTTTGCAGCCCCCCGAATGGAGAGGGAGAGAGCTCCCAGGCAGCCCCCCCAGAGTCCCGTCCTTACCCTTCCCCGTCTGCGCAGTTCTGACCATAACTGAGCAGACGGGGAAGGTTCCCATGGCAACAGGACGCCTCTCAGGCGTCCTGCTGTCCATGGTGCTGAACAGATCTGTGCTGAAAGGCATAGATCCGTTCAGACAAAGTGTAAAATACAGTAAAGTACTATATATTGTACTGTACTGTATTATACAGACATCAGACCCACTGGATCTTCAAGAACCAAGTGGGTCTGGGTCAAAAAGAAAGTGAAAAAAAGTGAAAATAAAGTAAAAATCAAAAAACACATTTATCACTGATTAAAAATAAAAAAAATTAAATTCCCTACACATGTTTGGTATCACCGCGTCCGTAACGACCTGATCTATAAAACAGTCATGTTACTTTACCCAAACGGTGAACGCCATAAAAATAAAAAATTAAAAACTATGATGAAATTGAAATTTTGCCCACCTTACTTCCCAAAAAAGTTAATAAAAGTGATCAAAAAAGTTGTATGTACTCCAAAATTGTAACAATCAAACCGTCATCTCATCCCGCAAAAATCATACCCTACCCAAGATAATCGCCCCAAAACTGAAAAAACTATGGCTCTTAGACTATGGAAACACTAAAACATGATTTTTTTTGTTTCAAAAATGAAATCATTGTGTAAAACTTACATAAATAAAAAAAAGTATACATATTAGGTATCGCCGCGTCCGTATCGACCGGCTCTATAAAAATATCACATGATCTAACCCCTCAGGTGACCACCGTAAAAAAAAAAAAAAAAAACGGTGTAAAAAAAGCAATTTTTGGTCATCTTACTTCACAAAAAGTGTAACAGCAAGCGATCAAAAAGTCATATGCACCCCAAAATAGTGCCAATAAAACCGTAATCTCATCCCGCAAAAAATGAGACCCTACTTGAGATAATCGCCCAAAAACTGAAAAAACTATGGCTCTTAGACTATGGAGACACTAAAACTTTTTTTTGTTTTAAAAATTAATTCATTGTGTAAAACTTACATAAATAAAAAAAATTGTATACATATTAGGTATCGCCGCATCCGTGACAACCTGCTCTATAAAATTACCACATGATCTAACCGGTCAGATGAATGTTGTAAATAACAAAAAAAAAAAACGGTGCCAAAAAAGCTATTTCTTGTTACCTTGCCGCACAAAAAGTGTAATATAGAGCAACCAAAAATCATATGTACCCTAAACTAGTACCAACAAAACTGCCACCTTATCCCGTAGTTTCTAAAATGGGGTCACTTTTTTGGAGTTTCTACTCTAGGGGTGCATCAGGGGGGCTTCAAATGGGACATGGTGTCAATAAAACCAGTCCAGCAAAATCTGCCTTCCAAAAAACGTATGGCATTCCTTTCCTTCTGCGCCCTGCCGTGTGCCCGTACAGCAGTTTACGACCACATATGGGGTGTTTCTGTAAACTACAGAATCAGGGCCATAAATAATGAGTTTTGTTTTGCTGTTAACCCTTGCTTTGTAACTGGAAAAAAAATATTAAAATGGAAAATCTGCCAAAAAAGTGAAATTTTGAAATTGTATCTCTATTTTCCATTAAATCTTGTGCAACACCTAAAGGGTTAACAAAGTTTGTAAAATCAGTTTTGAATACCTTGAGGGGTGTAGTTTCTTAGATGGGGGTCACTTTTATGGAGTTTCTACTCTAGGGTTGCATCAGGGGGGCTTCAAATGGGACATGGTGTCAAAAAAACTGTCCAGCAAAACCTGCCTTCCAAAAACCAAACGGCGCACCTTTCACTCTACGCCCCGCTGTGTGGCCGTACAGTAGTTTACGGCCACATATTGGGTGTTTCTGTAAACGGCAGAGTCAGGGCAATAAAGATACAGTCTTGTTTGGCTGTTAACCCTTGCTTTTTTAGTGGAAAAAAATTGGTTAAAATGGAAAATTAGGCAAAAAAATGAAATTCTCAAATTTCATCCCCATTTGCCAATAACTCTTGTGCAACACCTAAAGGGTTAATGAAGTTTGTAAAATCAGTTTTGAATACCTTGAGGGGTGTAGTTTCTTAGATGGGGTCACTTTTATGGAGTTTCTACTCTAGGGGTGCATCAGGGGGCTTCAAATGGGACATGGTGTCAAAAAAACAGTCCAGCGAAACCTGCCTTCCAAAAACCATATGGCGCACCTTTCACTCTACGCCCCGCTGTGTGGCCGTACAGTAGTTTACGGCCACATATAGGGTGTTTCTGTAAACGGCAGAGTCAGGGCAATAAAGATACAGTCTTGTTTGGCTGTTAACCCTTGCTTTGTTAGTGGAAAAAATGGGTTAAAATGGAAAATTAGCCAAAAAAATGAAATTCTCAAATTTCATCCCCATTTGCCAATAACTCTTGTGCAACACCTAAAGGGTTAACGAAGTTTGTAAAATCAGTTTTGAATACCTTGAGGGGTGTAGTTTATAGAATGGGGGCATTTTTGGGTGGTTTCTATTATGTAAGCCTCGCAAAGTGACTTCAGAGCTGTAGTGGTCCCTAAAAATTTGGTTTTTGTAAATTTCCGAAAAATTTCAAGATTTGCTTCTAAACTTCTAAGCCTTGTAACATCCCCAAAAAATAAAATATCATTCCCAAAATAATTCAAACATGAAGTAGACATATGGGGAATGTAAAGGCATCACAATTTTTAGGGGTATTACTATGTATTACAAAAGTAGAGAAACTGAAACTTTGAAATTTACAAATTTTTCCAAATTTTTGTTAAATTAGGTATTTTTTGGTGCAAAAAAAATATTTTTTTTTACTTCATTTTACCAGTGTCATGAAGTACAATATGTGACAAAAAAACAATCTCAGAACGGCCTGGATAAGTCAAAGCGTTTTAAAGTTATCAGCACTTAAAGTGACTCTGGTCAGATTTGCAAAAAATTGCCTGGTCCTAAGGTGTAAAAAGGCTGTGTCCTTAAGGGGTTAAAAGGGTTTTCCGAGATTTTTTTTTTACTGATGACCTATTCTCTGGATAGGTTATCAGTATGTGATCGGTGAGGGTCCGACACCTGGGACTCCTGCCAATCAGCTGTTTGTAGAAGGCAGTGGTGCTCCTTTTGGCAGCTTACCAAGCACAGCGCCACACTTTGTATAACGGCTGTGCTTGGTATTGCGCTCAGCCTTGTGACACATGAATTGTCACTGGTCTAGGAAAAGCAGAGAGAAGGCTGCAGCACTACTGCGAGCATCATTGCCTTCTCAAACAGCTGATTGGCGAGGGTCCTATGTGTCAGACCCCCACCGATCAGATACTGATGACCTAGCCTATCTCAGAAAACCCCTTTAAGGTTTGTACTGTGTGTATTCACTATAACTCTATCTATAAAAAGTAGCCACACAAAAAGAATTTTAGCAAAAATTTAGTTTGCTCAGAAATATGTGACTTTTGGTCATTGTTCGCAGCTCCTGGCATCCAAAAAGAAGGAATGTGGCCTCCCATGGCCCATATGATATACTATAATTTACACCAGAAACTGTTGTAAATTATAACGCAAGTGTACTCCAGCTCAGAGCTGGGTAAGATTTCATGTTCTGGCGCACAGACAAGCAAGATGTGATACATTTATTCAGAAGTCTGTGCCTCTTAATAAATTTGTTGCATCTTATTACTCCAATGGACTTTAGATTGAGACCTCGCTTAGTAAATTTCCAAGTTGTGCCAAGAAGAAGTTTTCTGCTGGTAATGAAATATTAAGATGTTTTCTATAATTGTCTATTAAAATTCTTATTGTCTGGATCCCTCCATTTGTCCTTTGTCTATGTCCGTCTCCATTACTGTGTCCTGCAAAGACTTTTCATTTGTGAGAAATGTGAGAATGTATAATTCTCATTTCAAGGAGACCTTTATATTATGTGTGCTGTATTGAGACCTTGGAGATCACAGATGAGACACACAAATATCGAAAACTTGTCCACCCTTTACTATGTATATTTCTTACCAAACCTATGGATAGAGACCAGAATCTTCTATTATTCGATATATAAATTAAATTGCATAAAGATGAGGGCTTCATCCTTGCTAGCGTCAACATTAACTCCTTTTATCTCAGGCTACTTTCACACTAGCGTTTTTGGTGGATCCGGTAGAGCTCATCAAAAACACTTCCGTTACTGATAATACAACCATCTGTTATGAACGAGTCACGGGTAATTGGGAAGGGGAAAACTCCAGATACACACAAAAGGAAACAGACAACAGTCTAGACCTCAAAAGCTAAGGAAGAGGGATGGTGACCTCCTAGTAATCCCTAGGCCTTTCCCTAACTCCTGCCAGTATGAGCAGATCCTGATGGTGGAAATGCTCATATGCCGGATAACTATGCCCTGCTAAAACTGACAAGCCCTAGGATAGGTAGCAGGAGTTGAGAAAGCTGGTTCCTTCCCAGATGAAGAAACCCGCGTCTCCCTGAGACCTAGAACCAAAACACACCAGAGAACAACAAACAGAAAAGGCAACTAGTACTTAGTTTTGAGGTGTATGGAGAAGCAGGAGATCCAAGACAAACAAGCTCTAGCAACTCCCAGAGGAAATATCACCCGCATGGTCAGCAGTGTGAGGCGGATCTAAATAGAGCCTCATTACTGATAACGAGCAGCACCTGAGGAGAGGTGAGATCCTGCCAAACAACAACATACAAAGAGGAAAACAGAGAGACCTGTCAGATAGCCTCACATGCAGCAAGTCCAACTGATCTTCTCAACTCTGTCACGGGAGGGACCGTGACAGAACGTATCCGGTTGTATTATCTTTAACACAACCAAGACGCTTTCTATTGTTTTAGATAGTGTCAGAGTTAAATGGATCCGTCCCCATTGACTTGCCTTGTGGGTCATAAAATTGTAGCATGCTGCGGTTTGCTCACCGGTATGAGCATACAACCAAACGAAACACAATGCATTTTGGAGCATTCCGCTCTGTTCAGTTACGATTTGTTCCCATTGACAATGAATAAGGACAAAACGGAAGCGTTTTTTTCCAGAATTGAGATCCTATGATGGATTTCAATACCGGAAAATACAAACGTTAGTGTGAAAGTAGCCTTAACTCATTATGTCGATCAGTTTCTTTGACATTGAATGGAGAAGTAGTGTTCATGTATGACTATCACTCTATTCAAACTCCTTAAGGGGTCAGTGTACCATTTTGATGATTGGTTGGGGTCTCAGTAATGGGGTTCAAGCAAACATACAATGTGAAATTCGGGAAAAAGAACTGACATGCTGAGGATTTACAATCCACAGCACTGATATTTTCTGCAGTGTTTGGATGTTAGTTCTCGTTTACTTTACTGCGATTGTATTCTGCTGATGATTTTCTGACTTCAAATGGAAGATCCAGAGCACATCTGTTATGTGTAGATGTATCCTGAAAATTATTTCAAGATTTTTTCTTTTTTATGTAGATGATACAAGTTACTGCTCGATAAATAAGATACTTTGCTCCAGGTTAATCTTGCTGTTTTCAATCTTGTGTAATTGTTGTCTCCAACTGGATATAGACTACTGGTTGAGACAACATTACTTAAGAAATGATCATCATATTTGTGATTCATGTTTGAAGGATACATAAATGTGGCCATTAGACAAAAGACCTTTTTGCATACATTTGGATGGTATACCCTTTTTTCAACAATACTGCAAAGCATAGTCAACAACATATATTTTTTTTTTTCAATATATTAGTAGATCTCAAAGGAAGTCAATGGACAACCTATTCAACTGTATAAGCCTATTAGTGGAATTAGTCTGTGGCGTATATTCAGTGGCACATTTCAAATGTGGAGAGTGACTGTACTGCCTGATCATAATATGAACAAAGCCTTAACCCCACTAAATTTGAAAATGAAAGTGACACATTGACAGATGTCTCATTGTCTTTACCACCATTACAATAAAGGAAATGATCAATCATTGTCTATGTCCTCCAACAGTTCATATAAGGCAAAACAGCTGAAACAGAGAGAAAAACAGGAAAGACATTCACATTATCTTATTAGCAGCTAATGGATATCTGAGAGAAACATATATTTAACTTTAATATGCATCCCAAAATAATCAGTTATAATTATAACAGGCGACCTGGTCTGTTAATCAAATGATAGTAATTATTGCAGAAGAGAATTCTCTATTTTAAAGACAGTAAGTCTGTGGTATTTCACATTTACACATATTGGGGCAGATTAATCAGTATTTACTATACTTTTTGGATGCAAATTTTTATCTTGGTGGTGATTTTCTAAGGTACAATGCATTCTGAAAGTCTTCAAACTCAATACAGCAATAATGAAAAACTAAAAACAAAATTGTGGAAATGTTTGGAAATTGATTAAAAAGGAAAAGCTACAATTTTGTAAATGGACATTAAGTATTCAGACCTTTTGCAATGACACTTGAAATTTAGCTCCAGGGGGCCTCCCATTTTTCTTGATCACCTTTGAGATGTTTTTAAACATTGATTGGTGACATCCTGTGACATATTCAGTTGAACGGATATGATTTGGAACGACACCACCCTGCCTATATAAGGTCTCACAGCTGACAATGCACATTAGATCAAAAACCAAACCATCAGAAGGAAAGGACTGCTCGAAGAGCTCAGAGACAGGATTGTGAAGATGCACAGATCCAGGGAAGGGTATACAAAGTTTCAGCTGAATTAAAAGTTCTTAAGAGCACAGTGGCCGTCATAATTCTTAAAAGGAAGAAGTTTGAGACATCCAGGACTCTTCCTGGAGCTGGCCGCAAACCAAACTGAGTAATCGGGGCGGGGAAGGGCCTTGGTAAGAGAGGTGACCAAGAACTCAATGATCACTCTGGCTGGGCTCCAAAGACCCTGTGTGCTGATGGGAGAAACTTCCATAAGGTCAACCATCATTGCAGTGCTCCACCAATCTGGGCCTCTGCATAATAAAAGACATATGAAAGCCCGTCTGGGAGTTTGCAAAAAAGAACCTAAAGGACTCTCAGATTGCGAGAAACCAGATTCTCTGATCTGATAAAACCAAGATTAAACACTTTAGACTCAATTCTAAGTATCATGCTTGGGAGAAACCAATCACTACCCTATTCTATCCCTACAATGAAGCATGGTGGTGGCAGCAACATGCTTTGGTGGTGTTTTTCAGCAGCGGGTACAAGGAGACTGGTCAGGGAAAGCTGAATGGCGCAAAGTACAGAGATATTCTTAATGAAAACCTGATCCAAACCTGATAATAAGTGCTAATAAAAAGTTCCTGTGAGCACTTGTTCCCGACAATCTGCCCATCTAAAGGTGCAGCCAATCACCCGATAAAGAAGTAAAACGCTCGTTCATCGGGGAGACTGTCATTAGTGCTTGCAAGTAAATTATCGTTTCTGGCCAGCAGATGGTGCTGTCTAAACAGAGATCTGCTAGCCAGAAACAATGCAGCTGTATGAGAATGAGCAATCACAATAGCGATCGCTCGTTCTCATACTGTGGAGGTGATCGCTGCATGTAAATGCGGCGCTTCACCTCCACTAAAAGAGCAGCCGACTGTCAGGAAGGAACGCTTCCTTCTCGACAACTGGCATCTCCTCGACCTGTCTAAATCCACCATAAGTGTCATACGAAGACAAGAGGCTTCCAAGCATATAGAGTGGCAAATTTGCAAAATGCATGTAAAGAGACATAAGGAAGGCCCTCAGGAAGAAAAGGGTAGTATTGGGGAGGCCGAAATAGGATGGGATAGGGGTCCTTTTATAGAAAATGGAGATAGCCACATTGCTGCTGGCACCAGGTAATCTAGTGGCAAGATAAGAGAACAATGGGGAAAGATAGGTGCAAAGTGGGTGAAGGGATCAGGGGTGGACTAGCCTTGGGAGGGATTGAAGTCAAAGTACGGGAGGGATAGCAGATTAATTTTGTTTCTACCTTACATGTTAAAGAAAAACCAACTTAGATGGTGTTGATTGTTACGGGCCATAGCAAGAAACACAGGCTTCATGGTACTGTTTCTCACCTGGATCTGAGCAATCATGACAGTTGGTCAGGGAGGACCAGGGGTTGCTCAGGGGGGCCAGTGGAGATGCGCGGGCACCACTGGCTCCTAGTCAGTGGGAGGGCTGGGTCAGCCCATCATTTGAGGTGCCACAATTGGTTGGGTTCATTCAAATGTGCTGTATGGTATTATAAATAAATGGTGGCTACTGCCAAAAATCCAAAAATTATTTGCCACAATAATGATTGGTAATACATGTATTGCCATGGGGCTATACTATGCCTTTATACGCATCCGATATTGTACATATTGTGGCATGCTCGATTGGACTCTGTATGTAGAGCCTAAAATAGCTCGATACACATGGAGTCCTACGGAGAGTGTAAAGGCCTGCAGTAGAGTACAGGCTCCGTACAGAGGGCTCTGCTGGATGACTGAGCCCTGGTGTAAACATTTTGCAGTACATATATTACTTAAAATCTGAAAATACAAGAGAGTGAGAGGAAAGATTGGATCCTGATAATAAGTGCTAATAGTCAGCAGCCTCATTTGTACGCATAACCCTTTTTCCTTTGCATTAGTAGTGCAGTAGTTATCAGTCAATCATTTTAATTGCAGAAGTCAGTGTTTCTTGTAGCTACATAACATTTATGTAGAACTTTCTCTATCATTGTTGGGATAAGCCGGAGAGACGCTTATCACTGCTGCACTGCTCATTTTGTAGATTACGCTCTTCTAGATTGACATTTAACAGAGTACAATGTTTTCCTTCATCTTTATTGGGCCAATCACTGCGTACGGCTCTATTAAATTATGCTAACAATCTCCTTCTCTGTTCATTGTTCTTAGATTTTTTTTTAATTACATAAAGCAATGGTCTTTCGCTGCATTTCTACAGAAATTGCAATTTTCCCATCTGATCCTGAGATAAGGGTTGATTGTCTTTTAGGAGATTAGTTGTGGCAATTTAATCTGATTTTTATGTCATAAGTAGAACTACACAAAACTACACTATGTACTGCTGAATGGAATGGCATTAGTTGTGTGTAATGACTATATGAGCTACTTGCTATCCTTTTGTTTATCAAAAAAGGCTGCATTTTTACAGTGTGACCAAGGCATGTCTAGAGGATTACGTACCACTTTTTGCCTGCCCCATGTGTTGTGGTGTCTGGCATTGTACTGTATGAAAAATTGATACAGGTCAGTCTATGATGTTTGGTTGTCTGTAAAAGTCTAACAGCCTTCTGCTGAGCTCCAGCACCTACAAGCCATTTACTTTAGCACAACTTAGATTGGGGGAGATTTTTTTTTTAATTGTCTAAAGCTGGCCATACACATTAGATGTATGTCAACCAAAACGGTTAATTTCCTCAGAACCAGCCGACCATCTAATTTATATGGACGCCTTTTGACTTCAATGGCAGATGCTACGGAGATAAGAACCAGATAACTGCAGGTTCTTGGGGGAGCTAAGGCTACCTTGGCAGCATCTTCCTCTCCTTTTTCTAAGAACACATTTTGATCAAAATACATAGGATATATTGGCTAACTTTGTTATAGCATTGTACATAAGGTCCATGTGGAGGCGTGGCTGCCTCCATGTTGTCCAAGGCTGTTTTTAATTAAAGAAGAGAATAACTGGTTCCTATTTTCCAAGAGTTGATTTTGAGGCCTACTTCCAAGGAAAGGTGAGCCATTTTAGGTTTGGGTTCTATCTATAAGACGTTGCCATGCCAGGGCGGATGGGCTCATTTGTTCCAAGGCAACCTTGAATCATACACAGAAATGTAAACTAAGCTTTGATTGGTTGTTATAGTTAAGAAGTCTTTTGGTTAGTTGTGAAAAATCAAGCCAATTGTGATCTGCCCCTGCTTTCTGTCTTATGCTCCACCCTTTGAAAACTTTAACAAATGCTGCTCCGGAACAATTCTGCAAACTGCTAAAGTAAAAAATAATATGTTTAGAGAAAGTTTAAAAGTCAAATAACTTTTTATACTGGCCATTTATTGGGAACTACCCTGTGTAATGAGGTCATCGATCAACGAGCAAACGCTCATTCATCAGGTAAAAGCAATGTTGATGCAGCACACTAAATCATTCGTTTCTGGGCAGCAGGTCAGTATGGGTAGGGCTACTTTCACACCAGCGGCAGGACGGATCTGACAGGCTGGTTACTAGTCCAGCAATAATACCCTATTATACAAAGGGATAACTAAGATTTAATGAGAAAAAAACAACTAACCTATGTAATTACCCGGGTGGGCCCACAGAGGCTGGGTGAGCTAAATAAGGGGTGGGGGAAGGTGTCCCTAAAACTACTGCCCTGCTCTACACCTCTGCCCAGGGACGTCCCCTGGTGGTGGGGACTCCCTGTCCTCGAGCCAAGCCTCACCTCCTGTCTAACCCTGGAATGGTGACAGGTGGCGAATAACTAGTTTCAGAGTGGCCCTCCAATGGATAACTAATAAATGCACAAAAAGAACGAAAAAGGTGCCCACTGTATACAGCCCTCGTAGCCGTTTGCCAGGAGGTACAGGGTACACCAAGTATATTAAAATTCACACGCGGACAGACAAACGCATACTGATGGGAAAAGATAATGAACCAAAACCCTGACGCGTTTCACCCAACCAGTGGGATCATCAGGGAGTAATAAGGGGTGGGTATATATAATGATATTCAAATACGGAGCCCAAATATGTCAAATAGGCCCCGTTAGATGCGTAATAAAATATTGTGTTTAATAATATTACGTAATATGATCAGACCCAACCTTAATATGAAGGTAAATAGATAAGTCAGTGCCGGATGGCGGGATGTACATACAGTCGGATGTTACCCTGTCGGATCCGTCCTGCCGCTATTTCACCGTGCCATTGGACTGCCGCTCTGTCCCCATTGACTATAAAAAAAATAAAAACGTGCAATTTGCCATTTTTTTGTCACCTTGTCCCGACAAAAATTTGGTTAGGACTGTTCTATTATGGTCCAGACGTCCCATAAAATCTGGAATGCACGCGTTTTTTTTTTTTTGGTGTTTTATTTTTTTCACGTGGTATCGAGTATCGCAATACTTTTTTATGGTATCGAAATAGAGTCAAAATTTTGGCATCGTGACAACCCTAGGTAAGACATGTGTTTTTTTTTTATTATACCGTAATTATATGTATTTTAAATTTGGCGACTAAAAATTTTAATTTCGCTGCAATATTTTTCAGGTTAGCAGCCAATGGCTCCTTGATATTTTTTTTTTGTCTGGAGCCCTGATATCATTGTGACTAAATCTGTTATGTATAGGTGATAATTTTGTGAGTTTGTATATCTAGTGTACAAAACATGCAGACTAGTGTTGCAGATTGAGATATTGGTAGTGATGATACAAAATGAAATGTTGCATACTTCTGGCTTTAGGATGTTATTGTTGAATAATTGATCATATTTTGAACCTTATATGTTCGTACAATGTTACAGATTTGCATTTTTCAAGGACAATTAGCTGGATATCTTCAGCTTTATAAATTCATTTTTTGCATTGTGCTTTTGAATATGGTACAATATGGAATAACTTTTAAATTTTTACATCAAAGCCGCAATATGGGGGTCTTATAAATTGTGAGATATGTAACAAAGTAACAGTTTGTAAGGCTAAAAAAAAAAGACTTGCGGTACATCCACCAACTCAGTCTATTATTCTGCAAAAATGGAAGGCAAAAAAAGAACTACTGAAACCTATGAGGTAGAAGTCAATTTTCCTCATCTTAGAGGAAAACTCCCTCCCCAATTTCAATGCAGCAATCAGAATAACCCCCTACAGTAAATCTAATATAATTCTATAAATGGTAAAAAAAAGTTAAACCTGAAAGTGTTGGCCCTTTAAAGAATGGTGAGGGAGGAGTTGTAGAGAGTCATGAGAAGAAAGCGGATTCATTACATATGTTTTTCTCCACTGTATTCAATGAGGAAAATGAGCTGTCACAGTAAACTCTCTACAAAATATGGACTGTCTGACCCAGGAAGAAGTGCAATTACATTTTAAGATTAAAAAAGACAAATTACCAGGTCCAGATAGCGTACCCCTGTAAATAATGTGATAGCACTCCAGCATAACGGAAACTGGACGGATCCATTATGCAGACCATAGACTTCTATTTTGACGGAATGCCTCTTAAAGGCATTCTGTTATGCATTCCGTCATGAATTGAGTTATGTTACGTGAAAACGGAATCCATAACGCAATTCAGTGTAAACCCGAACTTCAAAAACTGAAGTTTACTCATCCCTATTTGTGTGATTTTGCATTCACCTTTTTACTTGACAATACTTTTTTTTACAATACATTTACAGTATTTTTGGGACTATAGGACGCACACTGGGAAACACTGACATATAAAAGGACATAGAACTTTTAGTAAACAGCCGATGGAGCACTTTACACGTAAGGGGTTAACTGTGATCTATGACCCACACCCTGTGTTTACATCCTAGGACAAAACTCAGGGGGACTGACTGTAGCATCAGGTCTCTGCATCCTTTTCACTCTGCCTCTCTTTCGTCTCTTCACCTTCCCCCAAAAATTGAATAAAAACTGATAGTCATACATACTCCAAAATGGTATAAATAAAAACTACAGATCACACCATAAAAAATGAGCCTTCATACAGCTTGTAGACATAATTCTAAAAAAGTTATGGAGGTCAGAATATGGCGATAAAAAGAAAAAATACATTTTTTACAAAATATTTTTTTCAGTATTGAAAAAAATATATAAATGTGGTATCATTGCAATTGTACTCCCCCAGAGAATACCATAAAAAACAAAACAAATAAAACTCTTTTTTCCATTTCTACCCCATTTAGAATTTTTTTCCAGATTTCCACTACATTGCATGCAATATTAAGATGGCACATCAGAAAGTACATCATGTCCCGCAAAAAACAAGCCTTCATACAGCTGTGTGAACAGAAACATTTAAAAGTTATGTATTCGAGAAGGCATGGAGAAAAAATAGAAATGGAAAAAACTGAAAATCCTCAAGGGCTGAAAGAGTTTATAATGTGTGGACAGGGCAAAGCCATACCAGCCTTGCCACACCTCAGATGTCGATGTGATGTAATTGGGAGACGTCATGTGAGGAAAACAGGGCATTACAGATAAACAGTTACTATTAGCAGGCCTGTTGTTTCCTGGCAATTGATGCTGAATATTGCAAAACTGGAATGCTTCTTTAACATAATCTTCTCTAATGGCAATATAATGGCATACTTATGTATGCACGCATATTGTGCCTGTGCAGAACATTGTGATGTCCTAACAGGCATTTACAAGAGATAGCCCTGGGAAACTTAATCATGATCACTGAGGTTGGCGAGTACAACTTGATAGGGTTAACTGCTGGAAATGCCATTATCTCCAACCCCAGAAGTTAGGAAGTACAACTGTGAACTACAACTCCTGCTTATCCTTGAAAACTATTACGATAGGGTGCAGGAAGGGGTTAAGGTTCACAGAGTCCATTGTATGCAAATAAATAAATAAAACTATGTATTAGACGACAAATCCGATAAAGCAATATTCAGTCGTCCAAGATGAAAAAAAAAATTCAGAAGAAGAGAACTAGACCCACACAACTGGAAATTGGTTAAAAAATACATGTTTGACACTACTATACCACACAGAACACTAATATCTTCTATTTGATAAAAATAAATATACCTTTATTAAAGGGATTGTCCCATGAAAAACATTGTACAGTTTTTAAACCAGCACCTGGATCAAAATACTTTTGTAATTTCATGTAATTAAAAATTTAGCATAGCCACTGAGTTATTCAATAAAATGTATCTGTATAGCGCCACCTGCTGTTTGTTCTTTTTCTTATTTCTTTGACCTGCTCACTGAGAAGGCCGCACATGCTCAGTTTCATCCTTCTGAGCTGTGATAGGCAGAGCCTGGACACGCCCCCTGAGCTGCAGCAGAAAAGACACTCCCCTTGAGCTGCCAGCTTGATATAAATCTAGCAGAGCAATGAATGGGGAGATCTCTGGGTCCATGTGAGGTACAGAAATGGTTCCAGCTTTGTTAGAAAGAGATTGTCATGTACTATATGATGTCTGATTTTCAATTTATACATTAATCATGGGATAATCCTTTTAAATAATAAATATACCCAACAATGATTAAGTTTAAAATAATTTGCAACTTAATTAACTATCAAATTGCTAAGGCTACTTTCACACTTGCGGCAGTGTGATCCGGCAAGCAGTTCCGTCGTCGGAACTGCCTGCTAGATCTGCCGATCTGGATGTGACAAAGCATTTGTGAGACGCATCCAGATGCGGATCCATCTCACAAATGCATTGCAAGAACGGATCAGTCTCTCCGCTTGTCATGCGGACAGACGGATCTGTCTTGTATCTTTTTTCACATTTTTACCAGTCTGCGCATGTGCAGACCGGAAGGACGGATCAGGCATTCCGGTATTTTGAATGCCGGATCCGGCACTAATACATTCCTATGGGGAAAAATGGCATTCAGGCAAGTCTTCAGGTTTTTTCGCCGGAGATAAAACGTAGCATGCTGTGGTTTTCTCTTTTGCCTGATCAGTCAAAACGACTGAACTGAAGACATCCTGATGCATCCTGAACGGATTGCTCTCCATTCAGAATGCATGGGGATATGCCTGATCAGTTCTTTTCCGGTATAGAGCCCCTGTGACGGAACTCTATGCCGGAAAATAAAAACGCTAGTGTGAAAGTACCCTAAGGTAGCTGACTAGTTTGAATATCAATATCAGTTTGGTGAAGGTCCTACTTACACAAACACCACAACCTCTTTAAACAGCTGGATGGTGGTGGTGCTGGGAGTCAGACCTCCGCCGATCTGATATTAATGACCTATCCCGAGGATAAGTTATCTCTATTAAGTCTCATAAAAATACATTTGGTGTGTTTCTTTGATCTGATGAAAGGGGGATATCTCGAAACCTCTCATCCTTGTGAGATATCATTAGTAAAGGCTACTGTGTTGATGTACATTCTAAGCCTCTGATAAGTTTGGTCCACGTGTCCAAAGGTTGATACCACCATGCATATAATTTTGCATCTCTTCCTGCCCTTGGACCTGAACTGGTTAAAGCGTACCTAACCTTTCAAACTTAGCATGAAGCAATAGTTCAGTGTGTGTACGTGAGGAATAACGCAACATTAACATTTACGGCCATTTTCTAACTTGTATGTGGCATTTTTAAGCAGTTTTCCCCTGTGCATGTTGAATTTCTAATTTGCAGTTGCCTTCTCAAATAGCTAATATGCAGTCATGTCAAACCTCCACCAATCAGATATTGATTACCTATCTAAAGAATAGGTCATCAGTATAAAAGTCTTGAAAAATCCCTTTTACAGAGCCAAAGCTGTCTATTTGAAACCTTGATTCTGTACAAGGCCAGTAATTATTGTATCTAGCACCTATACAATAGCATCTGTCTATGAAGTCTACAGGCACCATATCAGAAGACAAACCACAAGGAAACCACTGGATTGCTGTTGATAGGTTAAAGCTAATAACAATCCACAAGCAACTAAGGTACATAAGCAAAAAGTTATTAAAGCAAATAAAATAAAGGAAGATGACCAGGAATGCACTTAACAGTTGAAGAATATTTCCGATAGATAGCCAAATGTGTATTCCCTAGCAAGATAGAATATGTTTTTTCATCAAAAAGTCATTTTTAGCATATCTTACTGCTGCATTATGCAATCTTTACTTTCTTCACATACCACAGTTTTCCTTGAACTTTTCCCTTAGATATGGCAATTTTAACCTCTACAATATGAGGATCCTCTCAAGGTGGCTCCTCTCTGAGGCCAAAACTGCCTTTCCTCACTTCACATAAACACTTGCTGTAGTAAGCAGCTTCCTGCCAGCCAATCAGATTGGATTACTGAGAGACACGCCTCCTTACTCTGAAGCCTAATGCAGGCATGCAGTGTGAAAGACCACCCCCCTCCTCCTTCTGTTTACCCTAAAGGGAAGACAGACAAGACATAGCAACAGTCTTTTAAGGGACCAGTGGAATGGGGCAGGGGACAATAATGAAAGCTGTTATTATAAGGTAATTACAGATCTTTTGACAATCATTGACAGACTAACTGAGTTATACATGCCTAGCTGTAATAAACTAGACAATAAAATAAAATAAAAATGACAGTTATCCTTTAAAGGGAACCTGTCACCAGTTTTATGGTGTCCTAACTAAGGGCAACATAAATAAGTGACTGATTCGCTTAGCAAAATACTGGGTCACTTTCTTTAATTGACCCAGTCAATCTGCCAATATCTTGCATTGAAAAGCTCCAGCTGATAATGATGAGTCATGAATATTCATGAGCTCCTGACTCTCCCCGCCCACCTGCTGCTGAGTGACAGTTTGTTTCCATAGGAATCAGCAGCAGGTGGGCAGGGGAGTGGCTCTGAATTAAATATACGCTGGACTCAATGACATCATGCTGGACTCGAATCAGCTCATTAGCATGCGGCATGTGGCATCTTTGTGTGTATATTATGAGGTAACCATCTGTCACACCAGTAAGTGAATACATCTAAGGTACTTTTTAGTAATTAATGATTGTATATAATTAGTTAGATTATAATCAAATATCCACATGACAGGTTCCCTTTAAGCATTCCTTATATAAGCCAGTGGACAAGAAGAATGATAGAACACATTGTACCGACAATATGAGTGTAAACATTTGCATGTTTGAGTATGCATTTTTATACAATGAAAACAGCTTTTAATGACTGCAATAGCAACATTACGGTACCATCTTAAAATCCCAAAGTAACTAACATATGGAACAACATATTGAAAGTGGCTGCAGTAAAGTGTAAAATTAAATAGTTTCCAAAAAGAAAACTGAACAGTCTGCTTCAGTAAAATTTATAATTATAATGGTAATTCATTTAATAAATCCTATCATTATTGTCAAATATAAAGGTACTCCAAAGTCACATTACACAAAAAACATGTAGTGGTATGGTCATGTACCTAAAGTCTGGCAATACAACAGTCAAAATTGGCGTTGCGGGGGTAAAACTGGTCAACTGCTAGGGCCCCCCATCACCAAAAGGGTCCTGTTCCAGTGGCTTTCCTCAGGGCTGGATAGGGCAGCAGTTTACAGCAGGGCAAGGCAGCCTATGGCTCCCATTCCTGCTGTTCAGCCAAATAGGCCACAGGCCTAAAGTTTATGAGGCAGTAGTGCATCATCGTCACCTCCTGCACCAGGTCTCAGGTGGGGCGATGATGTGAAGTGCAGGCATTCGTATTCAAGTCACTGCGCTGGCTGAGACCTGGCACAAGAGGTTACAGTGATGTCATTGTAGTGTTTTCTTTTTTTTTATATTACAAATCGACAATACTGGCGGCACGATGGGGGGCAGCGCGGAGCATTACATATACTGGCATTACCCGGGGGGAATTATAGACTGACACTATGGGGGGCAGAGGTGCATTATATTCTGCAAGGTGACATTATAAATATTAGGGGCACTATGGTGGCATTATTACTACTGGGGTACTAATGGGGGCACTGTTAGGAAGCATTATCACCAATTGGGGCATCATTACTAATGAGGGCATTCTGGGAGAGAATTATTACTAATGGTAGGGTTTGAGGAGCACTATTACTATAGGAGGGACTACTTGTATAGGACTATTATTTCTGCACTACAGTATTTGGGGGCATAGGAGAGCACAGTGGGCACAGTATGAAGGGTAGCAGCAGGATGACAATGTTGGGGCACCAAGATTGGGTGTCCACTGTTACATGTCTCAAGTTATTATCCAGCAAAATGATAATGATTATTTTGATTTTAAAAGTACAGTTCTGACTTCAGCCCCCATATAATATAGCAACAGTTGGCCAATATCATTGTAGTAACACACAAGGGAAAATATTAATTCTGCATCTCAAGGTCACTTTGGATTATTTTGAATTCCATATAATCCAAGTATGGAAATCATTATTTTTGTGACAAATGTATTAATAGAAATAGAGCAGTATGTTCATCGTTCTAACAACATTGTTAGCCTTGGTTGAATGAAAGCTCCATCAAATTACGCTGTAAATAGCTCATATTAAAATGTAATCTTACAAACCTCCTTGGGAAAAAAAAGCTTCTTTTTTAATTATGCAACGCATGGCTTTTGCCTTCCGTAAAACCACATACAGAACATAAATGTTTGCACTGACTAGGCATTGTGGCTGGCCCATTTTACAGTAAATGTTAAAGTTAAAAATGGGAAAAGTTAAACATAAATAATTTATAAGCTATGATATAAATGTAGAATCACATTCTTTGATTCTATTAATGGATTATGAATCAAAAGACATTGTATCTTATGCTGCAGGCCCAAAAGTGGGAAAAAACACTGCCCTTTAAAAATCAAAGAAAACGCTTGCCTAATTTGCTTACTGAACAGTTATAAAAACCACCTAATGTTCTTTCACACTTCCCTTCAATGCAAAAATGGAAAATGACAACATGTTCTCCACTTCTAACAAAAGCACGATATAGCCTATAGTCTCAACCATTACTTTCCCAGTGTAACAAAGTTACCAAAGTCATTGAATCAAAAGTCATCAAGTTTGTGCTAACACAAAGCAAACATTCAAACTAAGGAAATGCAGATTATAAATCAATGACGAAGTGAAGACAACAGGTTGTATCCTAGATACCCTTGTGCCACAGGACCTTAGGGCCTTTATGTAAAACTGATAAAGTCACTAATGCAGTAGAGCAACAACAGACCCTAATAACCATAATGATGAAAAGGATAATAATATAATGAGGAGGAGGAGAAAATACATTTAATAGGTTGATACTACTTATAAGAACACACTGAGAGCGTATGGGCATTCACTTGACAAATTAGGTTCAATGTCTGTAAAAGTTATGCATCACTGTGTTAATATTCTGCATGCACCATATATCCTAAGGAGAATAATATTGGAAAGGTCACAGGTGGAGAAGGATGCTGTAGATCATAAAAAAGTAAAAAAAAACAACAAAAAAACAGATGCAACGTCAATTAGCTGCTTCTAAGGCCAGTGGAAAACTGTCGTCTATGGATCTGTGAGACAGGGAAATAATTTTTTAAATACACTGTTTATTAAGGTTTACAATAGGGATCGACCGATTATCGGTTTTACCGATATTATCGGCTGATATTCCTGATTTTGAACGTTATCTCCATCGGTGCCGCGGATCGCAGCTACCGTTCATAGAGGTCGGGAGCCGGCTATGTGATTCTGCAGCCAGCTCCTGCCTCCTTTGTATGAATTAATGTGAGTTATCTTCATTGGTGGCACAGTGCCCCCCAACCCCAGTATTAATCATTGGTGGCGCAGTACGCCCCCCCACCCAAGCCCGCCAGTATTAATCATTGGTGGCAGTGGCCACAGGGTCCCCTCTCCCCTCCTCCTCAGTGGCAGTTTCAATCGGAGTCCCAGCAGTGTAAGCCTGGGGCTCCGATCGGTTACCATGGCAGCCAGGGCGCTAATGAAGTCCTGGCTGCCATGGTAAAGCTCCCTGCTGCTGTGTGCACAAAGCACAGAGCAGCAGTGATAGTGTGAGATCCTATTCACCTTGTCCTAATAACAAGGGTTCTAGTCCCAAAGTGGGCTAAATAGTAAAAAATAACAACAAAAAACCACACAAACGAAATATTAATCATAAATGAAAAAGAAATTTACAAAAAAAATACACGTTAACAATAAACATATTCTATTTTAGCCGATTTGTGTAAGAAATAAATTCACAGAATATCAGTATAAATTATCAGCTATCGGCCTGAAAGTTCACAGATTATCAGTATCAGCCCTAAAAAAATCTATATCGGTCGATCCCTAGTTGGCAATAAAAGCTACAAATGTTTTAACATAAACACAAAAAAAATACAGAAAAAGTTAGAAAAATACTAAAAAGGTGAAGGGAAAGAGGCTGGGAAGTGGGAGAGAGACTGGCTCATATTCGTAAAGCCACCAGGATAGTAAGATACTTGTAAACTTGTCTGTGACAGATTAAGGAGAAGAGGCACACAATAAAGGACACTCTTCCATTCTTAGTATTGTTATTGGCAAAGTTAGACAGGAAAAAACTGCCTAACACTACAAATTCCAATTTGAAAATTAACCATCTTGATTGGGGATAGACCCATCAGCAACATAGGCTCTCTATGGGCCCCAGGTGCTCAGAAACTGAGTGACATTGCTCCACCCAACTACAGAGTTCCTCCATTCTACAGATATATTGTAGTTTCTCTTTCCACATAGAGACAGCAGAAGGGGAGTCTTTCAGCAGCATTAAAGGGGATATCCATTGGCTAATGTAAAAATTAAATACAGACATCATATAGTACATGATAATCTCTTTCTAGCAAAGCTAGGACCAGACCTGTACCTCACATGGATCCAGAGATCTCCCCATTCATTGCTCTACTAGATTTATATCAAGCTGGCAGCTCATGGGGAGTGTCCTTTCTGCTGCATCCTAGAGGGCGTGTCCATTCTGCTCTCTCTAGCACATCACCTCTCAAAGACCAAATAATAATTCAAAATACATGTACTGAATTGCTAAATATGCCATTCTTTCACCCATAAATGAGACCAGATTTATGTATGGCAATTAAAGATAGGGAATTATTTCTTCCTGAAATACGGCTATATTAGGTGTATTTCTATCTCAGCTTGTGGAGCAAATGTTCGCAATCGGTGACTTTTCCCCACTCCTCCAGGTCTAAAAAAGTTGGCGTGGTGTGGGGAAAGGGGAAGGGCCAGTAGGCCCCAACTGATTCAATATTTTCTATGCCAGGTTTAGGTGTAGAACAGGGATCAGCAACCTCCGGCACTCCAGACGTTCTGAAACTACAACTCCCAGAATGCTCTATTCACTTCTATAGGAGTTTTGACAACAGCCGAGCATGTTAGCATGCTGGGAGTTGTAGTTTCACAGCAGCTGGATTGCCGAAGGTTGCCGATCCCTGGTGTAGAAAATGGTCTAAATCTACACCAGCAACTGGAGCTGGTGTAGATTTAGCAGTGACGGTGGATCTGCCGAAGTTAAGCAGACGCCGGCACCTCTACATAACTGACGGATCTACCAGCAGCCGGGGGCCTTATTAAGACCAGCGTCTAAAATACCAGTCTTAATAAATGACCCCCATAGTTTTGATCCAGTTTTCTTGGAGGGGGGATCGTACAGGGAATAAAAGTTTAAAGGAAGAAACTGAAAGGGGCTGTCCGATGGAAAATTAAAATTGCATATTTTTTCAAGCGAGCACATGAATCTGAATACTTTTGGATTTACACGTGATTAAATTTTTTTATATAACCAGTGAGTTATTCAATAAAATGTATCTGTATAGCGCCACCTGCTGTGTGTCCCTTTACTTAATGCTCTGCCCAAATTAGTAACATCACTGAGATGGTCACACATGCTCATTTCCATCCTTTAACAGCCACCAGCCATATCTAGTGTTAGAAGCTGTGCCAGTTACAAGGTGAGAGCTGTAGCAGAAAGTACACAACCCCTGAGAAAGGGCACGCCCTCTGAGCTATGATAGGGAGAGAACATAAGCAGAAAGAACATGAGAAAGAACGTAATATGGCTAAAAAAATATCTAATATTTATAACACAACATGTTGAAATATTCTGCTCAACTGGAAGAGCAATAAAAAATTAATGAAGTCATTTGTATAATTTTGCTGCACATTGCTAAGCCATTGTGGAGTCATCCAAGCAGAGAAGCAACCTACCAATACCTCCTACTATTTAATATCCCCTTTCGAGAAAGACCTAGGCACATGTAGCGTCCTCACACAAGCAGCTTATATTCATGTAGTCAAATGTATCCTGCTTTCTCTGAGCATCTTGGAAAAATCCATCTACAGTAGTTCACTTTTATGGATTTCTTTATTGCAGTTGACATGGGCTTGCCCTGGGGACTAACTTGCTGTTCCATAAAGATCCTTAAATAGACACTTCTGATGAAACATTTAATCCCAGCACTAGTGTCAAATTGCCGCTTCTGCCCATGATCGTAATGGAAAAAAATCAGTTTGACAATTAATTAATTATATTTATGCCAACGCTTGACTGTTTATTATGCATCCAAAAGTAGTTTATTTGCAGGTTGTGCATTTATTGCATTTCTCATTTATTACTCAATTTATAAACGTTTAAAGAGATCTGTCTTCTTCAGACGCTCGTGATCAAACATGCTAAAACTCTGCATTAGCACTAAGCATTCCCAGATCTCTTCACAGTCTTGATATTTTAAGACTACATAGTCTGAAGGAGAAAAGAACACTCAGCTATGGAGAATGGAGATGTCTGAAGCATGGCCATGGAGTTTTGGGACAGCATATGGCTTGCCTGAAATGTATCAAAATTGTATTAACAGTTTATTCATATAGACACTTCCTAATATATTCCTATATAATATGTCCAAATATTCCTATATAACCCCATAGCATTATCAATCCTACACCAAACTATACAGTTGGTACAGTGCAGTCAGGCGGGTAACATTCTCTTGGCATTCACCAAACCCAAACTCGTCCTATCAGGCTGGCAGAGAAAAGTGTGATATTCCTCCACAGAACACATTCCACTGCTACAGATGACAGTGGCGGCTTTATACCACTTCATCTGACGCTTGGCATTTTGCTTGGTGATGTACGGCTTGCAGACAGGCGCGGATTTGCAATGTACCCCCCTCCCCCCCCCCAAAGGAATTGTCCCGTGGACTCCAGCCATGTGTTACACTCTCACATGACAGGCAGCCATCCTGGTGTTGCTATGGGCCAGTTTTGGGAGTCTGATGCTTATGTTAGTATAAGTCTGCAGAAGCAAGTTTTTTGCAGAGACACACAGCATTATAAATCATTATGATGCCGTGCAGTACTGTGAAAATAACAGTGTCCATAATGGGAAATCAAGCTTTCAAACGAAGTGTGCTTTCTGCATTGGACACACTTGTGTTTTCTGAAAGAGGCCATAGAGTCATCCCTGGGGCTATCCCCAAACACTATTGTCATTGTCAGTGTATGGGGATGCCTCTGCTAATTTGAAATTTATTCAGTCTATACTTTTTAATTGTTACTACCAGGTCTCAAACTCACAACCATTTGGGAGACTAACACCTTACCAATGTGCTACAATGCACAACGTTATTAAGGGAAGGAATTTCTCTAACTAAAAACCTTCAATAGTATTCATGTACAAAACACTGGTATCTACAGATACATCTCTATACACTAGAACATTTTGATAACAGCAAAAGTCTAATTTATTTCGGAATCACAAAAAATATAAATGAGCAAGATAAATTACAATAAACACATTTTAGCTATCTCTTTAATTACATATGTACACAGTATATACATTTTGCTGGTATCCCAATGTCCTGGCATATAGAAATGTATCTGTTTTTAGTTAGAGAAATTCCTCTTATTCAGCACAGTTAAGCCTGTGACCCAGCTGGTAAGGTTTCGGTCTCCTATACAGAAGGTCCTGGGTTTAAGACCTGACGGTGACAATTGGATAAAATCGGAATAAAAGATTTTAAACACACAGGGAAGTTCTCAAGCACTATTATAATGCTGAAGGCGGATGCCTGCTGAAAGGCTGCCATAGCTGCTGGGTGCCTGCTGCTTTACACAGTAGACATCAAGGACATTTAACCCTTCACATTCTATGGTCAATTGTGACCATGGCATCTGAGGCATCATCCTCCAGGAGCTCTGCGATTCCGGGGCCCTAACCGATTTCCATGCCGAGATCGACTGAGCCGTTTGGTTGTTATAGCAGCATTGGGCCTATGGAAGACTCTGAGGCCTGCCACAGCGATGTTCCTATGGAGGCCTACCTAAGGCACTTTTATGCACTGTACGCCTCAGCACTGTAACTTTATTCCACTCACAGCAGATCGTGGAATATTTTGGATGGAAGAAATTTCTAAACTTGACTTATTGCAATGGTGGCATCCTATTACAGGACCACGCTCTAATTCAGTGACCTCTTTAGGGACCCCCACTCTTTTACGAATGTTCGTAAAGGCAGACTGCATGACTAGGTGCTTGATTTTATACACCTACGGCAATAGGACTGAATTAAACACTTGGGTTCAGTAATTAAGAGATGTGCTCCATTACTTTTGTTAATTTAGTCTATTAAAAGTTTTGATCAGTGGGGATCTGAGTGAATCAAGGGGAGTCTCTAACACCTGCGCTGTTGCTTCAGGTATCTGCGGAAGCGTAGAGGATTTGCTACCTGAGCAGTGCAGATACCGTCTGCGCATATGCATTTGACATCTTACACCCAGAAGTGGTCGTGGTGCTCCTCTGTCTGAAAGCACTTGTGCCAATAATCAGTGCAATGGAGCAGAGCTTGATAGGGTCCTGTCAATCAAGGGGAAATCTCTAGAGCACTCTGGTGCTCCAGGAGGCTGATTTTGAATAAATTTGAATCTTTAGACATATCAAAGTTTCTTTTAAAGTTCAGTTACACATTAAAGGGTGGGGGAGCTGTCACCCTCTGAATTCCAACAGCAAAAGTTGCTGACCAATTCACTTCCAGGCAAAATTTTAATGGTGGAGAAAAAAATGCCACCAAATTCCACTAGATACCCACAGGGGATGTGCATATTAGCGTTTGGATACCCCTTTAATGTTGAGGAAATGTTTGGGAGATAGATATGTTTTTGTCATACCATATATTTTAGGCATCGACACCCATTACACGGTCAGTGCCACAGTAATCACAGGCCATGTTTTGCATACGTCTATACACTGAATCTTAGCAACGACTGGCGTAAGAGATACTGGCATTGAGAAGCTGGTGCAGAGCTGAGTCTAATACAGTGGCCACTGTTAATGTGTAAATTCCCTGCACACATACTGTAAATGTACGTTGCTATGCTGCCCATGAACAAGGTCATCTTAGAGCAGAGGCTACCTCTGTGATCAGTCATCCCTACATGACAGCTCAAATGAATGGCCATTGGATGCCAGGACCATTTTATAATAGCAATGTTATGCATCATGCCGAAGACCATTTGTTCCATTGACACCCCTGTGTTACTGGAGGCCACTTTAATTTCTCATCACGACAAAGAAATTGCCACAGTTTAAGAGTGTTATCCGTTACAGTTTGGCAGTCGAGAAAAAAGGAATTAAGAGTTAAATGTATCTTTACATAAAAATAAAGAAAATTGGCAACAGCTGAAAAAGTAAAAAAAAACTAACAAAAAAAAACAACATACAGTGTAAAGAGCTTTGCATCAACAAACAATTATTATGGGTATAAACAGAATTATCTTGTTTCTTAATAATCAGACATAATTTAGATTTTTTTTTTGTATGCAAAACAGTTTTATTGATTGCTAATAACTCAAGTTTGCATTTTTTTTATTTTTATTTAGTGATAGGATATATGTTTTCCTCCTTGAAGCCATGCATAATTATTAATCTTGTAAAGGCTAAAAAAAACGGTATGAGAGTAGCTTAGAAGTATCATTTTTTTAAGTATATCTAACATGTTTAGTTCTTTGAGGGGATTTACGGTATACTGCGGACACATCTGTTGAAAGGGTTCAAAGCAAAACAGTTCAACATGAGACAGTAGATTGTGTAATAAAAAAATAATAAAAAAAAACTAAAAGAAGCTTCTAGTATCAGAGCTGCAAAATCAGAATGTGCCTTTGATGTTCCACAATTATCCTATCAGTTAGGGCTCATTCAGACGACCATATGCAAATTGCAGATCCGCAAAACACGGATACCGGCCGAGTGTGTTACACATTTTGAGAAACGCACTCAGCCAGCCCGATGACAGAAATGCCTATTCTTGTATGAATGCGGCCCCATTGAAATTAATGGAGACACATAAATACGGTGGTCTAAATGAACACTACTACTGTATATTGTACTCTTTTAGTGTCCTGTCAGATAAAAGATCGATGTACAAGAAAAGATTGACTACCGTTATACTGTAAATGACCATCTGAGATATGAAATGGGTTGGGTAGTCAATACTGACAATGTCCAAGGAAATAGAAATGCTGTTCTGCAAAGTCTACCCCATCTCAAGCAAATACCATCACATATCTAACAGTCTAATGTTCAGCCTGACAATGTGTTACCACCCATAGACAGACGAGAAACAAGTGGATTTCATTTTCTAAATGAAAAAAATGATATATATTAAAAAAAACATCATAGTGGAATTGAGACTTCAAGTGTAAATATACAGATAAGAAAATAATCAGAGCTGAGGGTTGATGTAACTATCCAGGAGCTAGCATGTCAGAGCAGTGGTCAATGTCATCCTATTTTTACCAGGTACATCCACCGGATTTCATCACTAACAAGCGTTAATGTATTTTCTTTTGTGAGATGTGCTTAGCACAAACGGTACAAAGCAAACAACAATTTACAGAAATATGTTGAAGGCCACTGATATAAAAGAGATAAAAAAAGAAGCACATTAGGGTACTTTCACACTTGCGTTTTTCTTTTCCGGCATAGAGTTCCGTCCTAGTGGCTCTATAACGGAAAAGAACTGATCAGTTTTATCCCCATGTATTCTGAATGGAGAGCAATCTGTTCAGGATGCATCAGGATGTCTTCAGGGGCCACACGGCTTTGAATAGGTTTGGAGGACCTAGCAACACCTAGAGAACAAGGGTTACACGCCCAGCGTCTGGAGGACTACTGGGCCACACTCCCCCAAAAGGTACTGGAGTTGCCACAGCCTTGAGGTTGCAGTATTGATGTTGGCTGAGGAAAGCCGCATATGTTGTCCATGTGTGAACTGAGCTCTTTGAGTGAGGTAGGGACGTATTTTGTTTAGGTAGCGCATAGACGGGCAGGAGTTTATTTGTGTTTTAAGTGTTGGCGGTGCAGTAACCTCACCCCACCCAGTGATGTATAACTGGACTATCCTTTATAAGAAGACTGTCAAAATAAATGCACAGTTTGGACATGAAAATCCGTTGTCTGGTGAGATATCTGTGAGTGTGACCCCCTGAAAAGAGACGATCCCTTACATAATCCAAATTCATCCAATGACGTGCATTAAGGTCCTCAAAGTGGTTGCACCTCTGTAAGCAGTTACAGGTTGCTTTTCAAGATATTAAAGTCCCAACATTTCTCTATTAGCCATTGGGACGAGCCCCTAACAAAGAGTGGACCCAGCTTGATAATTTAGCAATACTCCATTATTTTCTAAGGGGTGTCTCTGGAATGTTGAAACTCAAGTACAAGTTAAAGGGAACATGTCATCAGCTTGTCCGTGTTACTTTCATTAAAATGTTCTTTCTTCAGAAAAATAGCAGAAGTCATCTAGGAGGTCCTGAAATCTTGATGTAAGCACACCTTCCCCTTTACCGAGATTTTACGGCCCCCTAGCACTGACATCTGATGTAAGATGGATGTCAACTAGCCTTCGGAGGTGTGCTTGTTGAGAGGTGTTTGTGACTCTGCAAGGTTTGCTGGACTGCCTTGATGACTCCTGGTATCTGCATATGCCACATGCTACAAACCTATCTTACTGAAGAAAGGGAATTCTAATGAAAGTGCACAATTCTTACCTGCAGTGAATTCCACTTAAAGGCCAAAAAGCTGACAGGTTTCCTTTATGCAGAAACTGGTAAAAGGCCAATGAGCAGCTCCCTAAAGGGGTTATCTCATCTTAGACACTGGTTATCTCATCTTAGACAGAGGTGGGACCCGCTCCTATCTCCAGACCCTCAAAGTGAGCAGAGTGCTGCTGCGCAGCCATCCTCCATTCATTTCTACAGGAATTTTGAAAATGGAGCTCGGCTATTTCCGTCAGTCCCATACAAGTGAATAGAATGGAGGCCGTGGTTGCGCACTACATTAATTTCTATGGGACTATCGAAAAAAGCCGAGCGTGAGAAGGGAAAAGCCGCAGATTGCGACACAAACGACCTTCTAATATAGGAGTATATCTGTTTAATAAATGACCCTAATAATCTCTTGCACACAATCTTAATTTTACATCCGCATTTCTTGCAGATAGCACATGGACCCATTCATTTCTACGGGTCTGCAAGATGTCATTTGTGTGCTGTCTGCATCCATATGGCCATTCCACAGATTATAGAACATGCCCTATTCTAGTCCGTATCGCAGACGAAAATAGTAATTTCTAGTGATGGGAGTGAGAAAAAGGCACTGTGCTCATGGAAGGTATATGTATTTTGCAAATTTGTGGTTTGTGGACCACAATACGGACACAGTCGTGTGCATGAGCCCTTAACTAAATAGCTTAGATTAAAGAGCTAAATATGGAAGGTTAAAGGTGTTTTTTTTTGTTTTTTTTTACTTTCAGACTCTGAAGTTCGTTTACTTTTATTGCTTTCATTATAAGAGCAGAAATTTCATAATGCGTGACACAACAACTAACATGAAGTTCTACATTTTCAATCTCAGCAACACTAAAAAGTCTTATTAGAGGTGATGTTATTAAACCTGAGCTGCCTTACAATCCAATATGTAAAATTTGCAAATAGTGCAGGAAATTTCCAGCTAATTTGAAGACATTAAATTTCCTGCAAGTACCAATTTAGCTCAGCACTTTAGTCATAAAAATAAACTGTTTAGTTAATACAAACCAGATATAGAACTATTACGTAGAACACATGTAAACTGCCATATGGACAGTAATTATTATCTCTAGTGCACAAACAACACTAAACAGCAGGGACATCAACTTTACAGGGACAGGTTTATATTTGCCATAAATATTCAAACAACAATTCACATTATTCTGTATTTAGAGGATTACAGCTTTATATAGTTATAGTCATTGATAAAAAGGCCAGCCATGCACATTACATAGCTATCTCTCCCGACCCCATACAGTTGCTCAGTCGGCTCGGCCAAGCATGCCCATCTGTGGCAATGGCTTCATCTTAGAGAGAGCACAAGGATCGGGCAACTGAAATCCAACTGTCTGATCCTTATTTCTCCGACATCTGCCATTAGGGGAGAGCAAGGAGGACCCCATACACATTAGGGTCGCTGGTCCCATCAAAATCAGCGGATGTGGCTGACATATATTTAATGTGCATGCCGTTTTATTTCATGGCACATAAAAGTTTTTTTTTTACTGATCGGTGGGGGTTCCACGCCCAGGAACCGCGCCGATCAACTGTTTTGAGAAGGCCTCCTGTGAGCACCGTAGCGTTCTCTCAGCTCCCCAAGCTCAGCACTGCACATTATATAGCGGCTGTGCTTGGTATCGCAGCTCAACCCCATTCGCTTGAATAGGGCTGAGCTGCTCCTTGAATGTGTCGTCACTCGGCCTAGGAAAAGCTGACAGAAGGTCACAGCGGTCACAGGAGAGCTGCTGCCTTCTCAAACAGCTGATTGGCAGGGGTCTCGAGTGTTGGACACCCACCGATCAGATAGATACTAATGACATATCCAGAGGATAGGTCATCAATAAGAGAATTTTGGAAAACCCCTTTAACCTCCAAGAAAATTCTATGCATCTCAGGTGTCTAATTCAACTTTGCTGGATCTATAGATCTGTTCAGACACAGACTGCACAGAAATAAAACTGTCAAATGGTATGTTGTTACACTGCAGGACTTATTTCTTCTAGGGATTACAAGCAGTAGAGCCTCATATTTGGTCCTTTAAGGCCCCATTCACACGTCCGTAGCGTGTTTTGTGGATCCGCAAAACACGGACATCGGCAATGTACGTTCCGCATTTTGCGGACCACACATCTCCGGCACTAATAGAATATGCCTATTCTTGTCCGCAATTCTGTATCCGGGCAACACATCGTGCGGCCCCATAGAAATTAATGGGTCCGCAATTTTGTTCCGCAAAATGCTGTCAGAAAACCTCTTTAAAGGGCAGGAATAATTTTAATTAAAATATGGCGTGGGAGTGGCTGAAGGTCACCACTAGGGTTGAAACAATTACTCGATTGAATTGAGTAATTCGACGCCCCAAAAATCCCTGATGCAAATTTTTTGCATTAAGGATTTGTTTGTGTCATGTGACCACGTAGCGGGGGTGAAGCTCTTGCTACTACCCACCGCTCCGGGGTCACCTGCCGGGCCACGTGCTGCACTCTCCTCCTGACACATCGTCAGGACATAGTGCACGTATGCGTGCACTATGACCTGACGCTGCGTGACATCAGTGCGGAGAAGAGGACAGAGGAGTTGTGGAGCGGAGATGGTGGCACTGGGGGAGCTGAGGGCACGCTGGCATCGAAGGGGATGATGGCACAGAGGACTCATGGCATTAGGGACAGATGGCACATACAGCTGATGGCACAGAGGATTGATGGCACTTGGGGACTGATGGCATGGGGGGAGCTGATGGCACATAGAATAAGTAGATGGCACTGGGGGGAGCTGATGGCACTAAGTGGGGGCTGATGGCATGGGGGAGCTGATGGCACTGGGGGGACTGATGGCACAGAGGATTGATGGCATGGGGGGTGATGGCACTGGGGGGAGCTGATGGCACTGGGGGACTGATGGCACAAAGGACTGATGGCATGGGGGTGATGGCACTGGGGGAGCTGATGGCACAGAGGATTGATGGCACTGGGGGAACTGATGGTACAGAAGACTGATTGCCCTCAGGTGGGAGCAAATAAAACTGGGGGACTGATGGCACTGGGGGAACTGATGGAACAGAGGATTGATGGCATGGGGGGAGCAGATGGCACTGGGGGACTGATGGCATGGGGGGAGCTGATGGCACAGAGAATTGATATGGCACTGGGGGAGCTGATGGCACAGAAGACTGATTGCACTCAGGAGGGAGCTGATGGAACTGGGGGACTGATGGCACTGGAGGGGTGATAACACAGAGGAACCATGTCACTGAGAGGGCGGGGGACTGATGGCACAGAGGACTGACGGAACTAGGGGGGAAGTTGATGGCACAGTGGCGCTGATGGCAACCGAGGGGGGGGGGGGGGGTTGAGCTGATGGCATGGAGGGAGCTGATGGCACAAAGGAATGATGGCACTGGGGGGAGCTGATGGCACAGAGGACTAATGGCACGGGAGTCTAATGATGGCACGTGGGTCTGATGACATTTTATAAAGGAAAACGTTCTTTTTTTATTAGTTTTTTCTTATTAGAGTACATGATTAATAGTTGGATTAAACGATAGATTGCTAAAATAACCTATAGCTGCAGCACTAGTCACCACTATGGGCAGTGATTGATGGAAGGCGCAGTCCAAGCCATGTGCTGAGTGTCAAACCCAAGGCCAGGAACTGGAGATGAGAGGGGACTTGAGCAGCAGGCAAAAAGCGTGTATGTGTAATACACCCCCAGGCATACATGTCTATGCAACAGGGCACAGAGACACAAGGCACTTCAAGACATGTCTGACGGTGGCTTATATACTTGCAGAACAAGTTATCAAGCATGATTAAAGGGGTTCACTGGACATTATCAAAAATACAAGATTCCTTGGACCTCTGGAAGAAAAATAATTTTGATAATACTTACCTAACTGCTACACCACCAATGTCCTTGCTACGCTCGCACAACCTTCAAGCTCTTCTGCCCGAGTCCCAACTAAATGTGTGAGCTTCTTTTTCTGTTCAGCTGCATTTACTACTAATCCCTTTAAGTTCAAAATGTCTCTTTGATTTACTAGGCTAAATTAACATATATTAGTTGTATTTTGGCCATTGTCTTATGCCAGACACAACTGATGACATTTTGGGGTACTTTATGCACTGGACTCGGCCTCCATAGCGGTAAATAGTCAGAAACATCAGGCTGTGTTTTTTTTTTTTATCTGGCACACAGACACATCAGAAATTGCAACTGATGAGTTGGATACCAGAAAAAATGCAATAGACTTACTATAATTCTGTCTTTAGTTTCCCTCTCGCCTTCCACTACCATGTCAGACGTAGCACTTCCTGTTGCTGTATCCAACCAAACCCATGATGCACCTCCCCAGCACCTCCCCTAACAACGCCCAGATAGTTTAGATAACTCCTTCCACCCACTAGTTACATAGACACTGCCCTATCACTGACCATGTTGCTGCTTTGACACGACCATGGACATGACATCACAGGAAATAAGAAAGAGCTGCATGGACATGGTCATGAGACCACTGCCCCAAAAAGAAGATAGGAGCAATAAAGGTAAAAGAAAACAATTACAAAATTATAGCTACCCTCTTAAATAATTTTATTAAAGGAAAATCCCTTTAAGGCCCATTTCCACGGCCAACTAAACAGGCAATTTAAAAAAAACTATAATTCCCTGTTTGTCAGAGGAGGTGAAAACTGCATTTACATGCTGCAATAATCACCATTTCAAATTGCTGTTTACAAAAAACTATCTGCTGCATAGAAACGATTATTATGGTGCTTGCATCAGTGATGCATTCTCCCGATGAACAAGCATTTGTTAATTCATCGGGTGATCAGCGGCACCTTTACATAGGGCAAGTATCGGGAACAGTAACGTCCTTAGTAACACTCTTCTCCAATAATTGCCCCCATCGTCGGTACATGTAAAGGGCCTTTAGACTGTCAGTCTGGATCCCAGAGTGTCACCATCAAAATATACACTTAAAGGGGTTGCCTCACGTAAGGAAATGGCATTTATCTTGTAGACAAAGTTAATACAAGGCACTTACAAATGTACTGTTATTATCCATATTGCCTACTGTGCTGGCTTGATTCATTTTTCATCACATTATACACTGCTCGTTTCAATGGTTATGAATACGACTACCAGTGCAGAGCAGATACGAGATTTCCAGGACGGAAGCTAAGTGGTTGCCGAGAACCAACATCACAATCATTGCAGACTGGGCCTGGAAAAGAGTCACGGCCACCTGAGAAGAGTCCTGGGTATTCATGAATTCCTGTTCTCCTGCCACCTGCTGATGACTGACAGTCTTCTACCTAGTTTTCTATCTTTCTCTCTAGGAGAACTGCCAATCATCAGCAGATGGGCGAGAGAGCAGGAGATTATGTATAACCATGACTCTTCTCAGGTAGATTTGACTCTTTTCAAGGCCTGTGCTGCAATGATTATGATGCCGGTTCTCAGCAACCACTTAGTTATAGTTAGGGATGAGCGAATCGACTTCGGCTGAAACATCCAAAGTCGATTCACATAAAACTTTGTTCCAATACTGTACATAGCAGGAGCTCCGTACAGTATTAGAATGTATTGGCTCCGATGAGCCAAAGTAATTGCTTCGCGAAGACTCGCAAGACTTCGGGTAATAACTTCATAAATTAATTTGCATTGTAAAAAAACATTTCCTGAACTTGAGTTTGGTTCCAAGTGGTACCTTGGAACCGAACCCGAGTTCGGGAAATGTTTTTTTTACAGTACAAATTAATTTATGAAGTTATTACCCGAAGTCTTGCGAGTCTTCGCGAAGCAATTACTTTGGCTCATCGGAGCCAATATCTTCTAATACTGTACGGAGCTCCTGCTATGTACAGTATTGGAACGAAGTTTCATGCGAATCGACTTTGGCTGTTTCAGCCGAAGTCGATTCGCCCATCCCTACTTTTAGCTCATGAGTGACTGTATTTCCGTCACTATTTTATGCTGCCCTCAGTGAGGTCAGCATAGTGTTGATGACAGGTTTCCTTTAAGGCTCTGGACAGACGCAAAGGCAATTATTGGGATGGAACCAAACATATCAATTGTGAGCGGGGGCGATGGATGCATCTACACGTAGCAATCATCTTTTTTTTTTATGGGGACAAAACATCGCACTGTGATAATTTGTCATCATAAATCTTCATTATTTTCTGGCAGAACAACCTTGTTTACACAGGACAATGTGCTGTCTATAAATGATCTTGAAAGATGCAATCACCCGTTCAAATGTTCACATGATTAGCATTTTGGGAGATCAGCGGGAATGACCTTTCTTTCCTGCAAGATCTTAACGTTTTTATTTTTTTATTTGAAACTCTGCCATCTGTACCTGTGGGAAAATCTATACTCACCTGCTTCCCCGCTCTGTTCCAGCTCCCTGGCTCTCTTCACTGGTCGTCCGATCCCTATCGGTCAACTTCTGCACTGACAGAGTCCTGTGCGCCGCTGCAGGCAATGTCTGGTCTTCAGCTATAATGTGCCCTCCAATTGGCATGTCACTGCTGGGTCATGTGCCGCCTGGGTACATTTCACTGTTGAAGCAAGTCATTGGCTGCAGCGGTACATGTGACTCTGGAATTTGAGAAAAAGTGACCGAGAGACCAGCCAAGACAGCCAGAGAGCGGTGATTTTCCAGCAAGTACAGCTGGGATGCAAACCCCTTTAAGCTAAATCCAATACCTTGACGTAGATCGGTACATTTGTGCATGAATTTTCAGAGGTCTTTTCTGGTGTGCCAGTACACAAAGTCATTACCATATTTCTTTTACATGGTGTTACTTGATTTGACATTTATCTTTTACGCACATTTGTTAAACCTTGTCAGATTTCTTTTTAAAGAGAATTTAAAGTAATATACATGGTAGGGGGAAAATTTGAATCAATATTTATTGATTGCTAAAAGTTACTTTGGAAAATTCCACTTTTCAACAAATTTCTAATGCATTTTAAAATTTAAAAGGGTTTTCCAAGACTTGAATACGGATGACCTAACCTCTTGATATCCTCACGCAGATGCTATCAGTTTTGATACTATTTTCATGCAAAAAAACAAGGAATTACAAACCTCTCCTAGCAACCATCAGTGAAAAACACTTTGAATCCGGATCACAGAAGCCCCATTCACATCTATGGGACCAGGGCTGTGTGAAAAACGCAGAATACAGAACATGCAGCCATTTTCACGTAACACAGAGATGATGAGTGAAAATCAACGCTCTTGTGCACAGACCTATAGGAATGAATGGGTCAGGATTCAGTGCGGGTGAAATGCGCTCAATTTGCGCATCACACCCGTATGGAAAACTTCTTCGTGTGAAAGGGGCCTTAGTCAGTGTCTGGGAACTGAAAGTTGTCTGCTGTGTAAGCCTGGTCTACAAAGGTGCTGAGAACATAGGTGAGGAAACCTGCTGTAGAGTAAGGCTAGGGCTACATGGCGACATTGGTCGTGCTACAAAAAGCGCACAACTACACTGTAACATGTGTCACACGAATGTTGCGCAACATTTTTATAATCATAGTCGATGATGTCGCACTGCAACATGTCGCGACTGTGACAGTTACCTAAAAAATAAACTTGGATGGATTTTTTGCATTGACTATCGTTCCAAAAAATGTTGCGTGACATAAAGTCGTGCGACAAATGTTGTCGTATAGCCCTTGTCTTAGTCCCAGACGGGCAGGTGTTTTGTTTATATTTGAGTTTTGTGCCATAAATCCAGTCAAGTGAAAGTTAACCCCTTAATGACTGGGACATTTTTAATTTTAGTTTTTTACTCCCGACCTTCCCAAAGCCATAACTTTTTTTTGCATAAAATGTGATGGGAAGCAGGAAAAAAAAATCCAAATGGGGTAGAATAAAAACAAAACAAAAAAAAAAACCACAATTTCGCCACAGTTTTATTTATTTATTTGCACCATTTCCTATGTGGTAGAACTGACCTGTTACTTTTATTCTCCACGTCAGTATGATTACTGTGATAGTTTATCTTAATAATACTGAAAATATTTTCTTTCTTTTCATTGCCATATTATGGCCCTATAACTTTTTTGTAGTTATGAGGGCTCCTTTTTTGTGCGGCGATCTGTACTTTTCAATGATACTATTTTGGGGTGTGTATAACCTTTTGATCACTTTTTATTTCATTTTTTGTGAGAGCAAAAAATTGAAAATTAGCCATTTTAACTTTTTTCTATTTCACCGTTTTCCGTATGGGAAAAATATTTTTATATTTTAATAGTATGGGCATTTTCGCATGTGGCGATGCTCATGATGTGTATTTTTTATTGTTTACATATTATTTACATTTGGGGGAAAGAGGGGCTAATTAGAACTTTTTATTTTTGTTTAGGGAACTACAAGAAGCAATCACAGGGCTCCAGATGGCAACCAAAATGGTAGCCAATTCGACTTAGAATTGCTAAATGGCGAGAAGACTTTGTAGTCTTATCGCCATTTGCTCCTAGACCCTCCACTGCTCTGCCTCTTACACAGGAGGAACTGACATGGGGCCGCTGCGAGTGCCATGTTCTTCTCAACAGCACAGGGGAGAAGGAGGCAGTCTCTCCCCCCTGTGCCACTGACACCAATGGGCTGTGGCAACTGCACCACCAATGAATATAGTTTATTCCTGAATACAAATGCAGGCTGCGCTGCGGGTGCCGGCCATATCCCATACCCGGCACCCAGCCTCTATAACTGCGCGCTGTGATCTGCCGCTATTAACACCTTAGGTGCGGCACCTGAGGAGTTAATAGCGGTGGATCGCAGCATGCAGTCATAGAGGCTGGGTGCCGGGTATGGGATATGGCCGGCACCCGCAGCGCAGCCTGCGTTTGTATTAGGCATAAACTATATTCATTGGTGTCACAGTGCACCAACACCCCCCCCCCCTCCCTCCTTCCCTCAGTATTATAATCATTGGTGGCAGTGGCACCTCCGATCGGAGCCCCAGCAGTGTAAGCCTGGGGCTCCAATCGGTTACCATGGCAGCCAGGACGCTACTGAAGCCCTGGCTGCCATAGTCGGCTCCCTGCTGCTGTGTGCACAAAGCACAGGGCAGAAGGGACAGTGTAAGATCCTATTCACCCTGATAGAGATCTATCAGGGTGAATAGGACAAGGGATGAAAGATCCCAGGTTCTAGCCCCTAAGGGGGGAAATAGTTATTAAATAAAAAGTAAAAAAATAAATATATAAAATCACCCCCTTGCCTAATTTTACATATAAAATATATAAACAATAAAAAAAAAAACATATCGCCATGCCCGAAAAAGTGCAAACTATTTTTTTGTCACCTTGTCCCGACAAAAATTAGGGTTAGGACTGTTCTATTATGGTCCAGACGTTCCATAAAATCTGGAATGCACGTGGCTTTTTGGTGTTTTATTTTTTTTCACGTGGTATCAATTATCGCAATACTTTTTTATGGTATCGAAATAGAGTCAAAGTTTTGGAATCGTGACAACCCAAGTAGGACGTGTGTTTTTTTTTTATTTTTATTATACCGTAATTATATGTATTTTAAATTTGGCTCCTACATTTTTAAGGTTAGGAGCCAATGGCTCCTTGATATCTGGAGCCCTGAATAATCAGAATGCTTCTCGCATAGGCTCCAATGCATTAACATGGGAGACTATGAGAATTTAACTATGGTCCTATGGAGCCCTCCATATAAACTAATATGCAGCAGCCTCCTGTCACACAGGGGGACAGGGGCTGCTGCATACACGCTCTGGCTTCCCTGATCCCTGCCAGTGGTGTGCCTGAGCTTACCCAGAAATGCACATTTCTGGGTTTTAGGGCATCCAGATGCCATGGTCAAATGTGATTGGGTCTGAAGGGTTTTAAACAGCAGACACCCAGCAGATATGGCACCTGCAAGTGGTTGCCATTTTAAATGCCTGGCCACCATGTAAATTTACATTGGTTGGTTGGGAAAGGGTTAAAATTGAATGGCACTATGTTGGATGAAAAATAAAGCAGGATTTGGACTTTTAAGCCAAAACGTTTAAACTTTCTTAAATTTCTGTGAAAGTAAATATGCAACAAGCTATGTATTTAATTACTTTTACAATATATATATTTTTTTATATAATTTAATTTTAAATATGGAGTCTACCAAGTCCAATTCCACCCATAACTGCCTCCCAACTCCACCTATAGGTGCCACTAGCATACATTCATTCCATGGAGCACTGCCCAGACATCCAACTAGTTCCACAAGTAGAATTTTCTGTAATTTTTATTATGTAGTTAAAAAAAAAAGAGAGTTGCATGTTCTGGATAATTGCTTCTACGCATGTCAGATATGGGTTTGGGAACACAGTGTGGAAATATCTGGTAGACCTGGCTGAATTTTAAAATAACACATAAAGGGTTGTCTTTTATCGTGAACGATACAAAACTAGCAATCATGTGGTTATGAAAACAGAGGTCAGTAAGACACTAAATACCTAGGCAGAATTGTTTGCCTCCTTGTGAAAAAAAAAAAAGAAAGAAAAAAAAAAAGGAAGAGGGCAAAAACTGAAAGGGAAGGGAATAAATTAGCTTTGTTATAGAGAATCGTGATAAATCATTTTAAGGTGGTTCCCTTTGTTTGTATAACTTTCACAATCCAGTTTGCAGGCAGCAGAAAAGCTTCACTCGATGATTAAGAGGCTCCTGTTGGGTTGTGCGGGAGATGAAAAAAAACAAAAACAAAATCACATTTCTAGTAAAGCAGGAGTGCATTGACTTTTAGGCAAAACTAGATTAAACGAGGGGGAGAGGTGACTTTGCTATAACCCAGAGTCATTAATAATATTGAGTTATAAATCAAAGTTTCAGACAGAACAAAGACGAGCGCAGCAAATAAACAAGAGGGTACACAGGGTATTGTAGCGGAGCAGGACAAAACTCTTGAAAGCCACAATAGGGATGGCACTGCCAATAAAATGCGCTTGATTTATGGCTGCATTCATTTCCTAGAGTCACGGAAAGTGACACGGTTCACACATGTGCAAGATGCAGCACACGTGACTGTATTAGCAATCAGGCCCCACTTAGCATCTGCTAATGTCACCGAGCATTAGATATTACTTTTCCACTTACTGCAATGACATCATTAATATTAAATGCAATAAATAATGCTATTTAGAGCGAACACCTTGGCACATTACTTGGCACAGCTCCAACAATAACTTTCCCTCTTCATTGAGATCTAGAGTACGGGCATAAATTCGGCAGAAGAAACGCATGAAAATCCGTAGTGCTGAATTTTTAATGGTTATGCATAAAAATGCTAAGCAAGTACAGGTGTTAAGCAGATTTAAAATTTTACCTACACTAAAACATATTTACTACAGCTCCCAAATGGGTGTCCATATAGCAAATTCCCAATAAAGTGTTTCTAAACCAGCATGTGACAGGTCTGGCTATAAATGTCAGCCATAGTCTAAAGAGCAGTAATTCAACCCACTTCATCTTTCATAACATATGAGCTTATAATATTCCTATTGTAATATTATCTGAGAAGTAATAAAAATATGTATATTCCCATGTAGATTTATGGGCCTATAAAGCAGCAGGAATCGTTCCATCCTATCAAAATTCAAAGCATCTCACGTACCTGCCTGCACCATGTATAACACCACTAGGCAGGAGAATAGAGTCACTGGGATGAATGGCGAGCGTTACCTCTGATGTGATGATGTAATGAAGTCGTTGGGAGTGATTTATGCCCCCTGTTACGGTTCACAGGAGCTTACATTTGCTCTCGGCTTCCCACTTCACTCTAACATAACTCCTTTCTTATTTTGATTTTATAATATTATAAACTCTTCACTTGCAGTAATCAGGTAGATTTACTCCACTGAGCAAGTAATAATTCTACTTTATTACCGCTTTTGTTGGGAATTGTTTTATTGTGCTGAGTTCAGAGGATAATTCACGAAAAAAAATTCCAATACAGAAGCAATGAAACATTAATGTAGCTCCTCTAAGCTGCATAGCAAACCTCTCAGCTGTTGTGGTGACTACTGTGTGGCTATAGAGTAGGTTTTACTATCTATAAAAAGCAGAACAATGGTAATCTTGCCTGCACACATACATAGAAAACAAGAAAAAACATGAGACAAAAGAAACAGGGCCTGTAAATCTACCACACAGAAATGTTAGCACACAGTATAGCAATACATTGCTAAATGATATCTGTGCACCTGTCTTCAGGATGCTGTATATAGCATACCTTGACCTGAAAGCTGCTATAGTGAAAGGAACATGAACTAAAAGACATGCTAAAAATGCTATATGAAATATTAGAGGGGATATCCAAGCATTAACAAAGCAGGTCGGTGGATTTAAATAGCTTTGAGGCTATGCACAGCTTAGGAGTACCATATTTTTCTGACTAAAAGACGCACCCCCCTCCCCCCCAAAAAAAGTGAGGGAAAAGTGGCAGTGTGTCTTATAGTCAGAACTCTAATGACCGCTTCCATAATCGGCATGCAGGAGGCGCAGGGAGTGGTTAGGGAAGCTGTACTCACCTTCCCCGGTCTTCTTCTGGGCTCCACTCTGTAATGTGTCCTGATGGAGCACGTAGGCTGCGCGACATCAGGTCACAGTGCAGCCGGGGTGGGAAGAAAACCAGGGAGCAGCGAGTGGCAGCGCTGTCCAGAGCAAGCAAGGTCAGTTTAATGTGATGGAGAAAAGGGATATCACTGCATTGTGGAGGTAAACAAGAGGGGACCTGGGACATGTGGCATGGGTATGACAGGCATTTTAAAAAGTGATTATTTGCATCCTTCCATATTGTTAAAGCTAAAAAAAACATCATTCTACAACACTGGAAGCACATTACCGTATATTTCAAACCTAAAAAAATCTAAATCTAGACTTTTTACACTATGTGAAGATACCAGTGGGTTGTTTTACTTAGGAAACACGTTTTCAGATACTGTATTAGGTAATTCTGATTTAAAGGGGTATGCCCCCTTTGTCATATCGCTAGGATATGCCCGCTGGGACCCGCACCTATATAGAGAACGGAGCACTGTGGCTGGGGGACCCCAGATTTCCCGGGGGTCCGTCCACCACCAAGCGTTAATCCCCGCCTCTCTCATAGAAGTGAATGGGAGCGTGCAGTGCATGCGCGGCCCATGCTCCCATTCATTTCTATGGGGCAGATGGCAGTAGCCAAGCCAGCGTCTTATCTCAAGAAAAGATTATCTCCAGATGTTAATGAAGACTACACAGTGCATGTGTGGCTTTCTTCATTTACAGCAGGGGAACTTCCGAAAATAGTCAAGTGAGTGCGCTCAGTTGTTTTCAGAAGTCCTATAGCAGTAAAAGGAGAGGGCACAGCACATGTTTGCAGGGTTGCCATGAGGGCACAGCACATGTTTGCAGGGTTGCCAAACAGAACTTTTATTTTTTTTCTGGAAAATTTATCCCAAAATCACAGACAGCCAACATTTTTTATGGACAAACTGGAAAGCCATAATGAATGAGACAGATTATAGGTAAAACATGTCTGTAGCTCAATATACTGATAAGAACTCAATACCAGCATTTACTGTGATCGGTAAAATGATGATAATTACCACCAAAACAATGTTCTCAACCACCAGCCTAAAATAGAAATCTTGGACACAACACATCTATTTTTTTTCACGGACACAGGAAAAAAGAAGCCAATTTTTATGGACTGTCCAGAAATTTATGGACAGTTGGCAACCCTGGTGTGGAATGCTGTCCATTCACTGCTATAGAACTCCAAAAAAACACGGGAAGTCAATGGGGTCAGTAAGGAGCCACTAAACTGTAAGGGTACATGCACACGTTCAGGATTCATGTGCGGAGAATCCGCACTGAAATCCGCAGGTGTTCGCAGGCAAATCTGTGCGGTCAATCCGCATTAATTGGTGCGGATATGCATGCGGATTTGCGTGCGGATTTTCCGCATGCGGATTTCACTAAGTGAATGAAGAAAATCCGGTCAGGGAAAAAAAAAATTATTGACATGTCGCAGATTTTAAAATCCGCACCGCAGGTCAAAATCCGCGCGGAAAAAATCCGGATCATGTGCATTGAGAATTTCAAATTCTCATAGAATACAATGTACATGACCTACGGTGCGGATTTTCCGCACGCAAATCCGCGCGCAAAATCCGCATGCAATCCTGATCGTGTGCAGGGGGCCTTAGGGTATGTTCACATGATGGATTTTAAAATCCACCTACAAAATTCAGTGTGGAATCCATGCGTGGTTCTATTCAGCACGTTTTTTCTTGATTTTTTTTTTTTTTACCCATGGCTGTTTACTTCAATACAAAACTGCATTCGCAGCTTGCTGTTTTTGGCACCCAAAAAGTGCCAAATACAGCGTATTTTTCCAGCTTCCCATTCGTTTCAATGGAAGAATCAGTGTGGATTCTGCACCAGGATACACCATAGTGATTCTTTTTTTTACATGTGAAGAAAAAAGAAAAGAAAAAAAAAAAGTGCTGTCTCCCATTAAAAATAATGGGAGGCTGTTTGGAGGCACTTTTTGGAGTGGATTCAGCACGGGAAACAGCCCAAAAAAATTATTTGTGAATTGGCTCTTATATGACCGATCCAGCACAGCGGTGTGACTTCTGTTATGAATGGAAGCCACAAAGCAGGTGTAAACAGATCCTAAGCAGTACAATTTTCTGTGTAGGAATACGTGCAAACACTTGGGGATTGCTGGCTATTAATATTCTTCTCTTTTACGAGATGTTTCCTTTAAAAAGCACAAAGGTATGAAAGTTCCGTAGGCGGCGCTCACCTGGTCAGTCTTGCGATGGAAGCACGGACTGTGCTTGGAAGGGGCACCAGTTGCAAGCTATATGAAAAATAAGACGGGATGTCCAGCTTCCAAAAAAAGACGTTGTTCTTTATTCCAAAAATGACACAGGATAAAAGCAATCCAACACGGCAAGCAGGTCTACATGTTTCGGATGCTCTAATACTGATCCTTATTCATGACCAAGACCATGAATAAGGATCAGTATTAGAGCATCCGAAACATGTAGACCTGCTTGCCGTGTTGGATTGCTTTTATCCTGTGTCATTTTTGGAATAAAGAACAACGTCTTTTTTTTTGGAAGCTGGACATCCCGTCTTATTTTTCATATAGTTTCCTTTAAATACAATGTAAAACCATCCGAAGGCAAACTCCATGTCCTCGCGATCAGTTTCACGATAAGGCTGTCAGATGAACCGCTACAGATGAACGTTTTTTTACTCTTATAATTGGTAGAAGAGAGCTTAGACTTACCAAGAAATGTCCTCTTTTATGGCATTAAATCCTGTAGGCTTTAGTGCCGAACCAATTTCAAAATTCCCAAAAAATAAAATACGCTTCTACAGTTTTCATTAGCACAGACATTGCAAAATTACAAAATAGATAATAGGAAACCTGCCCTAAATACAATGGCCCAAGGAAGCAATTGACAAAAGTAATACTGATGTTTCTAAACACCAATTCCTGAACTTATAATTCAGTGAAGCAGCGCCTATCACTTCTGCGTGTAATGTCAGGAAAGCTATGCTTACAGATTTACAAAATGCTCTGCATCCGAAAAACACAACGCATATAATCTAGGAGAGAACCCCCCAAGGCTCATATGAAAATAGTGTCTATTTCAGAGACAATAAAACCATTCGAGTGCATCACATCACCACCTTGTTTTTGCCGCAGCAATTTGGGTTATGAAAAGAGTTATAGAGGATGCATATTTTACCGGCATCTCTTTTTTTCCCCACTGTGCTCACTATCTCCTTCCCCATCCAACTGAGTCTTAATGGCCCTGACTTGTATGCGGTACACTTACTGCACTGGAAAAGCGACGGCATCTCGTATCTACAGCTGTTCACAGGCAGCATTACAAGCGCCGAGTGCCAGCAACATTTTATTAGTTAAATGTTAATATTTCCATGGATGTTACCAGCGGACGATGCATTGAGTGACGTCTTCTTAAGTTATAAATCATCTCTGCTCTGTGTTCTCGACAGTTCTGCATCTCCTATTAGATGGACGGATCAGTAGATGATCAGGGCCTACGCACTGGCCTAAAGGTTTTCTAGGGCAGTTTTTCTTTTTTGTGATTTAAAAATGTTTAGGCTACATTCACAGGGTGGACACACTATCAGTTTTTCAAGGCCATTTTTCAATTCGTTTTCCATTCATTTTCTGTCCGTCTGTCTGTTTTTAATGGCTTTTTTTTACAAACGTTTTAATGGCTGTTAAAAACGGATGATTTTCCTAAACTTTTTTTTTTTTTTTTATAAGATCCCAACCCCTGCAGTATACACAATGTCCCTCATAGTGTCCCCCACAGTGGCCTCTGGCGGTAATAATGTCCCCCATAGTGGCCCTAAGCAGAAACAATGTCACAATGTCACCCATAGCGGCCCCCAGCAGTAATAATATCCCCCATAGTGGCCCCCAGCAGTAATAAAGTTCCCCATAGAGGCCTCCAGCAGTAATAAGGCCCCCCATAGTGGCACCCAGCAGTAATAATGTCCCCCATAGTGGTCCCTGGCAGAAACAATGTCACAATGTCACCCATAGCGGCCCCCAGCAGTAATAATTTCCACCACAGTGGCCCCCAGCAGTAATAATGTCCCCCATAGAGGCCCCCAGCAGTAATAATGTCCCCCACAGTGGCCCCCAGCAGTAATAATGTCCCCAATAGTGGCCCCCAGCAGTAATAATGTTCCCTATAGTGGCCTCTGGTAGTAATAATGTCCCCTAAAGTGGCCCCTGGCAGTAATAATAACCATCATAGTGGTCCTCAGCTGTAAAAACGTTTTTTTTTTTTTTTAAAGCCTAAAAAATAAATAAATTACTCATCTCATCCACTTGCATGCACAGAGTCACTCATCTCTTGATGCTGAAGGACCTGCACTCCCAGTGTGATTTCTGGGAACGCATGGTGATGTCATCATGCTTGTAGCGCATCATGAGAAGAACGACTGCCTCTGCACATGCAAGTGGATGAGTCATTTTTTTAAACCCCTAAAAGGCCATTTTGCACTAGTGTACCCATTTTTAATAGTCTTCATACAGGTGCACTCCTGTCTGACAGTCTTTAACCACTTCAGCCCCGCTAGCTGAAACCCCCTTCATGACCAGGCCACTTTTTACACTTCGGCACTACACTCCTTTCACCGTTTATCGCTCGGTCATGCAACTTACCACCCAAATGAATTTTACCTCCTTTTCTTCTCACTAATGGAGCTTTCATTTGGTGGTATTTTATTGCTGCTGACATTTTTACTTTTTTTGTTATAAATCAAAATGTAACGATTTTTTTGCAAAAAAATGACATTTTTCACTTTCAGCTGTAAAATTTTGCAAAAAAAACGACATCCATATATAAATTTTTCGCCAGATTTATTGTTCTGCATGTCTTTGATAAAAAAAAATGTTTGGGCAAAAAAAAAAAATGGTTTGGGTAAAAGTTATAGCGTTTACAAACTATGGTACAAAAATGTGAATTTCCGCTTTTTGAAACAGCTCTGATTTTCTGAGCACCTGTCATGTTTCCTGAGGTTCTACAATGCCCAAACAGTAGAAAAACCCCACAAATGACCCCATTTCGGAAAGTAGACACCCTGAGGTATTCGCTGATGGGCATAGTGAGTTCATAGAACTTTTTATTTTTTGTCACAAGTTAGCGGAAAATGATGATGATTTATTTTTATTTTTTTTCTTACAAAGTCTCATATTCCACTAACTTGCGACAAAAAATAAAAAATTCTAGGAACTCACCAACATTTTGATTGCAAGGTACTTCTCACACATTTGGGCCCCTAAATTGCCAGGGCAGTATAACTACGCCACAAGTGACCCCATTTTGGAAAGAAGACACCCCAAGGTATTCCGTGAGGGGCACTGCGAGTTCCTAGAATTTTTTATTTTTTTTGTCACCCCCTCATCCGACTGGGTCAGAAGCCTGTAGGCCTCTTCAGAGGAATACCCCCTGTTAGACATGTGGGCAGCTAAATTTAGGGGTATTCCCTGAGACTACCCAAGAAAAAAAAGCAAGCCTGTCTTACAAAGGGGAGGCTAGCGAAGTACCGGAGGCCGCTGCGGTTGATAAAAAATATCAAAACTGATTTTTTTATCGCCGCAGTGCGTGTAAATTGAATGTGCAGCGATCAAAAAAAAATTTTGTCACTGCGGTGGGGCAGGTGTGGGCGAACGCACGTGTGGGCGAGCGATCAGGCCTGATCGGGCAAACACTGCGTTTTGGGTGGAGGGTGAACTAAAGTGACACTAGTACAATTATAGATCTGACCGTGATCAGTTTTGATCACTTCCAGATACTATAAAAGTACAAATGCTGATTAGCGATACGCTAAAGCATCGAATAACGGACTGCAGCGAATAACGGACTGCAGTGCGGTGGGCTGGGTGCTAACCGATCCCTAAACTACCTAACCAAGGGGCCTAAACTATACTGAAACCTAACGGTCAATACCAGTGAAAAAAAAAAAGTGACAGTTTGCACTGATCACTTTTTTCTTTTCACTTGTGATTGACAGGGGCGATCAAAGGGTTGATTGGGGTTCAGGGGGGTGATCTGGAGCTAAGTGTGTAGTGTTGGTGTACTCACTGTCTAGCCTGCTCCTCTGCTGGATCCAACCGACGAAAAGAACCAGCAGAGGAGCAGGCAGCCATATAACAGATCATATTTACAAATATGATCTGTTATTCGGCTCTCTGATATATTCGCGTCATCTCGCGTCTCGCGAGATGACGCGTATATGCGTTACTCAGCGCAGCGCTGCCACCTCCGGACCGCACATCTGCGTTAGGCGGTCCGGAGGTGGTTAAAAGAGTCTAATTGATTTCAATGGGATCCGTCCTGCTGTGAAAACAACCAACAATAGGATATGTCCTATTTTTTGAGGGCCCCTATTCACTGGCTGTTAAAAAAAAAAAAACAGCCATGTGAATAGCCTCATAGAGTCATAGACTTCAATTGGTTCTAAGAAACGTTTTACAGAAACGCCCCTCGCATGGCCGTTTCTCATGTAGCCTTAGAGTACGGTCACATGGTGGAAATACACTTTCTGCTGGCCATTTTTGCAGTGTAACCAGAGGCAGAAATCTGAGGCTGACCCTTTGCTGGGCCACAGAAGCCACCCATGAAAAGCATATTCGAGGTGGCTTTTGACCCAGTTTTCACCGTGGAAAAAGCACTGAAATTTGTATCAAAAATACACTTTATGAGCATAAGCAAAAGGTAATGCCACATTCTCCTGTGATACTTGTGCGTACACGTGAATGCGCTATGTATTTTATTCATTGTTCAGATTATAGTGCATAATAAATGTAATTGAAATGATTTACGTATACACACGGGTATTTTCTTAGTGCTAGATTTGTCATATTTGAGGAGTTTATAACTGGGAGCTGTAACTCGATTCAGATATGATGACTGCCAACTCTATAATTGGGAGTCTAATTTAAGCGGTCATGGAGATTCCCAATTAGGCAGTACTATGCTGTCAATGGTAGCAGCATTACCATAATTCTTTCTTTTATGTTAAATAATAAAAGGAGCACTAATATAATCAGCTATAAAATGCTGGGTTACTTACACACCAATACAAGTTGGTTTCAGTGAAGTCAGAAGTGGCAAAGGATGCTGTTAATAAAGCCCAGATTGTAATGTCTGTTAATTTACCACTTGTTGCAATTACAATGAAAGTGAATTAAGGGAAATCCTTCTGCCATAGAACAAATACCTTTACGTGCTATACACATGTCCCCTTCCTGTAATGGAGGTCCAGTACATTACTCAATTTTATTCAGACTGATGAGTAAATCACAGAATCTAATAAAGGAATTTACATATATCTTATAAAGTGCTGGCTAGGGATGAGCGACTCGATTCGCATAAAACTTCATTCTAATACTGTACTTTGGAACCGAACCAGAGTTCGGGAAATGTTTTTTTACAGTACAAATTAATTTATGAAGTTATTGCACGATGTCTCAAGCAATACCTTCGGCTCATCGGAGCCAATACATTTTAATACTGTATGGAGCTCATGCTCCGTACAGTATCAAAACAAAGTTTTATGTGAATCGACTTCAGACAGGCTTATCAAGCTACCTAAAATTACTTTTCCCAGATTAAACCTTGATCCAACCAACTCCTATGGCCTAAACGCGATCCTCTAGTAGTCCCAAACCAGAAGCAGATTGTCCGGCTCAATAATGGCTCAAATCCTACTTATCACAATCAACTACCTTATGTGTCACCTCCAATTCCTCATAGATTGTAAGCTCTTGCGAGCAGGGTCCTAACTCCTAGTGTTTCAGTTGCATATTAGCCAGTTAGTTTTGTTTTGTACATGAACCCTATGAATTTGTAAAGCGCTGCAGAATATGGTGGTGCTATATAATTTTATTATTATTATTATTGATAGTGAGGGATAGTTTGTATGTGTTGAATTCTCCCTACTCCACTTTAACCTGATATTGGTAGCGGTATACGTTCTCCGGCTGTATTCTAGTGATATTCTGAGATTCTAACATTCACAGTTAAATTCCTTAATGTACTTATTCTGTTGGTGGGAGACTTTAACATGTATTTGGATAGGTTCCTAGATAAGTTTGATTCAGCTGTCCATGACCCTGGTACCTCCCCCACCTCATTGGCTAGGTTGCTGTCGGAGTTTGATTTATGTGACCTATGGAGAGTTATGCACCAGGGAGAGCAGCATTACTCGTGCTACTCCTCCTTACATAACTCACTGTCCAGAATAGACCTGGTGATTGGGTCTCCATCCTTAATGGCTATAACTCAAGATGTCACCTACCTTTTCTGCAGCATCACTGACAATTCACCAGTTCTGATACAACTGCGCCTAAAGAATTTGGGACAAGGTCCAAGGCCCATATGGCGTCTGAACCTGTTTTAGGCTCTATCTAGTGGACACTGGTACTGCAATTTCTAGTGCCATTGTAGACTTTTTCAGTCACAACATAGGGTCTGCATCTGGACAAAAGCATATGTCAGAGGATTATATATCAAGAGTATTAGTGTGCACAAAACCAAAATCAAGGCTCTGACGGTGGAGCTCTCCAATAGGGTACTGTCCACGAAATGTAAATATATTGAATATCCGTCATCGGAAAATGCAGCTAGACTTGTTGAAAGAACATTTACATGTTAGGGCCGGAGATAAGCAATTTTTCAGGACCCAGAGAATTTTTACTGGGGGGGGGAAGAGTACTGGTCACTTACTGGCTACTGTCATCAGGGCACAATCGGGCCCCTCCTGTGTGACCATTAGGCATACAAAGGGGAAATTAGTTACTGGATATGCCAATATCTTGGAAGTGTTCCATGCCCATTTCAAGGATGTATATAGGTCCAAACTGCTAGTCAACTAGACTATAAGAAACACCAAGAGATTATCCTCCCACACCTCCTCGATGTCTTCAAAGACTCTCTTCGGATTGGCATCCTTCCCAGTTCGATGAGAGAGGTGATTGTTGTGGTGATCCCAAAACCTGGTAAGGATCCTACACAGGTTGATTCTTATCGACCCATTTCCTTGTTGACAGTGGACATTAAAGTGCTAGCCAAGGTCCTTGCTAATAGGTTATTGAATGTGATTAATACTGTTATATAAGAAGATCAATCTGGCTTTATGCCTGGGAAATCCACCTCCTTAAATCTCATACATCTGTTCCTTAACCTTCAGCTGGGGGGCCTGGGGGATGGTTGTAGTACAGTACTCTCACTCGACGCGGCTGAGGCTCTTGATAGCGTTGAGTACCTATGGGCAGTTATGACCAAAATAGGGTTTGGCACAGTTTTCCCAAAGTGGGTGAAATTGCTTTATAATGAGCAAAGAGCTGGAATCCGGGTCAATGGGGGCTTGTCCCAGGTGTTGGTCTTAGAGAGGGGGACTAAGCAAGGATTTCCTCTGTCCCCTCTCCTTTTTGCCATTGCCATAGAGCCTCTGGCGTGTCTTCGCAGAACTACACCACTAATAGATGGCTTCAAGAGGGAAGGTATAGAGGAGCATCACGAGATTATGGCAATCTAACTGTGAGCAAGCAGGAGATTGGTAGGATGCAGGCGGTGCTAAGCTCCTTCACAGGGGGGGCGTGGCTAGGCTCCAAGTAGGTTAGTACAGCCCCTTGGGCTCCTTACCAGGCTCATTTACATATCTATAAAATAATTTCTTTAACACAATAAAAGGACACAGCTTTATGGGACAGGTATATTGCGGACATGCTAGCAGCGATCTAGCCATGCATGTCGGCAGCTCTATAGCTAAAACGAGATGACAGAATCCCTTTAAGCCAAACTGCCTCTTGACATTTGAGGTTAAATGGGGCCCTTGGATAGATCCGGACTCTGCAGTCTGTGGTTGGCACTTACACATTGATAACTGAGGGGTAGTATGACAATAGGTAGCCTGAAGCTATGACATTGCTGTATCCACCTGAGACCAGCTAAGGGTATGTGTCGATGGTTGAGCCTTGCTGCAACCACGAGAGAGCCCCTTCATTTTCCTTTTCCTCAGAAAGTGAACCCTGAATCTTTATTCCATTGTGGACTTGCACTTCATTAATACTTATGAGTAAATAATTACTGTCATGTCAATACTTTATCCTCCTATGTCTGAACTGTTTTGGACACTGTAAACACGATGTGCATTTTATTTGTTTATGGACAAAACTCAATAAAAAGTTATCTGATTTAAAAAAAATATTAATAATGCAATAAAAGTATAATAATAATAAAATCCAATCAATATTCTGTATTAGCCCTAAAAAACTGCTAAATGTAATGTCAACTCAGAAATGTAGATATTAGAAGAAGAAAGATGAAAGGAAGCAAATTCTTAAGGTTCTAAAAAAAAAAAAAAAAAAACTGTCAGGCATGACAAATCAGACCAAAAACCGATTGAACTATAAAGGAAAAGTTACATGGTAACAATGAGATGGATTATTTGCCATCCAGCAGCTAAGTATTGGACCACTGGAATGCACAGCAAATATGACCCCATTATACCATGCTGTAACGGTAGGTTTGCATCAGTTTCTCAAGTGAAATGATGGGTGAAACATTTTCTTCACAGAATACAGAAATAAAATCACATGTAAAAACAGATGAAATAATAATGTGGACATTACAGCAGCATTTTTTTATTTGGCCGGAATGTCTGGCTGCATTTATGTTAAAAGTATATATGTATACTTTTGTTTTAAGCTTTACATAATCTCAATGATAGCTAAAAACTAAACATATATTCCTTTCATTTATGTTAACCCCTAACAGTTACTTAACAGGGTTGTCCCACAAAAAATATTGTGCAGTTTTAAACTAGCACCTTGATCTGAATAGTTTTGTAATTGCATGTCATTAAAGATTATGCACAGCCACAGAGTTATTCAAAAAATGTATCTGTATAGTGCCACCTAATAACTATATATAAATATTTCAGGGGTCAGTACAGAGATCTCTCCCATCATCTATTCATTCCCAGGACGGTGACTGTGACGAGGGGACATCCTCTGCGTCTGGAGGAAAGAAGGTTTGTACACAAACATAGAAGAGGATTCTTTACGGTAAGAGCAGTGAGACTATGGAACTCTCTGCCTGAGGAGGTGGTGATGGTGAGTACAATAAAGGAATTCAAGAGGGGCCTGGATGTATTTCTGGAGTGTAATTATATTACAGGCTATAGCTACTAGAGAGGGGTCGTTGATCCAGGGAGTTATTCCGATTGCCTGATTGGAGTCGGGAAGGAATTTTACCTAAAATGAGGAAAATTGGCTTCTACCTCAAAGGGTTTTTTACATTCCTCTGGACCAATTTGCAGGATAACAGGCTGAACTGGATGGACACATGTCTTTTTTCAGCCTTAAAAACTATATTACTATGTTACCTGTTTATCTGTCCACCTCACTGTCATTCCTATCCTTGGGATGATCTATTCTAAACCCATCCAGAGATGTCTGTCCTTTCCCTACAGACTACCCGCTCAGTCCCCTCTCCACACAGACTGAACTACCTACTGTTATTCAGACTTAAACATATAATATTTATTTCAGCGGCTCACCTCCTATCCTGCTGTGAGTAAAGGTGCACTGACTGTACGACATAAATATATATGGTATATACTATTATAGACAGGCACACTTCATTTGGAACCATTTTTCCATCCATATAGTTATTTATTATTGCAAAATGGCTAAAATATACTAAAAAAATACATAAAACTAATTGAAAATAAAACACATTTAAAATCAATGTCCCGCTTGTGACTATATATGGGAGAGATCCAGTTAATCTCTTATTTCCACATAAGTATCCAATAAAAATCGCAATGCGGTTTTTGAAAGGTATGACATACTATAATACTAATGAATAAAGAGAAGATTAGAATATTTGGAAGTATAAACTATTCTAGACCTGCACTGAAGATATGGAAAAAGATGTACGGCGGAGACAACATGAAATGAGATACAAAGAAAATCCAGTTGGGGTTTTAGATGGGACTGGGAATAATGGGTATATAAGTGGGAGGGACTCTGAGGAAGGAGATAATATAACTCCGAAACACGTCTGGTAATAACGATGATATAGAATCCAGGACCCACTATAACAACCCATTTGCTTATCAAGAAAAATATTGCCTTGCCGGAACATCGTGGAGCGCTCCACAGATACCGCATGAATTGCCACATGTTATACTGCAAATTGGTCCAGAGGAATGTAAAAAACCCTTTGAGGTAGAAGCCAATTTTCCTCATTTTAGGGTAAACGACCCCTCAACGACCCCTCTCTAGTAGCTATAGCCTGTAATATTATTACACCCCACTTATATACCCATTATTCCCAGTCCCATCTAAAACCCCAACTGGATTTTCTTTTTTTCTCATTTCATGTTGTCTCCGCGGTACATCTTTTTCCATATCTTCAGTGCAGATCTTAATAGTTTATACTTCCAAATATTCTAATCTTCTCTTTATTCATTAGTATTATAGTATCTCATACCTTTCAAAAACCGCATTGCGATTTTTATTGGATACTTATGTGGAAATAAGAGATTAACTGGATGTCACAAGCGGGACATTGATTTTAAATGTATTTTATTTTAATTATTTAGTTTATTTTTGATTAGTTTTATGTATTGTTATAGTAAATTTTTAGCCATTTTGTAATAATAAATAACTATATGGATGTCTTATTCAAACTTCATTGCAATTACAGCAGCATTTTTAGTCTAGCTGCATTTGGGCCTGTGAGAGAGCCTTCATAAGTGACCCCCCCACCCCCACCCGAGTTGAGCTTGTGTAAAATAGTATTGTCCTATTCTACGTAAACAAACCCAGCTCAGGCTAATCAGTGACAGTTGAAGGGGCTAGTTGATGAAAGCAAACTCCTGCCCATAGCCTCTAATTGGACATATGGAAGTCAGATAAGGGGTTCCTCCACTCAGGATTCCCCCCCCCCCCCCTATCAGCCTGAACGGAGAGCCATTTGAATGACTACCACATATTGCTACATTTCCAGTGCAGCAAATACCGCCAGATGCAACGTCCCCAACGTGTTATCAGCTGATCACTAGGTTTTAGTGAAATCCTGCCTCCAGCTATTAATCAACTTCACATAAAAAAAGGATTTGCATGAATGACACTGTTACAACAGCAGTCGCCAATTGTTCTGTAGTCGCAGGCGCCAGCTTCTTTTGGGTTTGAATTTGGGCATTAATGTTCAAATGGTGGTTCATGTTCCCAATGCTCCGTGCGTCCTGGTGTCAGGTTCTTGTGGGTGCAAATTTGGGCCATTGTGCTTTGTATCTTCCCTCAGTTCAGTACTGCTACAGTTAACCTTCTTTGTGTGTGTGCACCTGTTTGCCTGAATTCTGACCTAGTTCCGTATTTCATCACCCTGAGTCTGTACCATGGATTGGTATGTATGATTATTATGTATTCTGTGTGCCTGACCTTGTCTAGTTCAGTCTGTGTTTGCCTTGGATTCACGTGTACTCAGCCAGCCTGTTCTACCCCTGGTTCTGTCTGTTTGTGTTGTCTGTGCCCCAGACTGTTAGCTTCCAACTACCCCAGGACTGTTCCAAGAAGTTGCAGCCTGGTGGATCCCCTGCAGTGAAGGCCAGATACCTGTATAGAGGTTAAAGGGTAAAAATCAGGGAACTGCTAGGATAACGCCCTCAGGACTAGCCCAACGTCAGATCAGTTAGTTGACACAGTGGTTCCACAACCATTGTCCGTAACAGAAAGTAATACCTAAGGAATTCTCCTTAATTACTGAAATGAGTTACGAATTAAAAGAAATGATAATCACTAAATATAACCTGCGTCACAGAGCTACAGTATTGTTTCAGAAATGGAAAAAGTAACTGAAGGTACTGTTCACATAGAATTTGAGTTCTACATTTGACATGTACGCTGGGAAAGCTCCCAACCCATATGCCAAATGTATCCCTAAGCCTCCATTTAGTGTTGAGCAAATCAAGCTTTGGATCCAAGATCCGAAGTCAATTCACTAAAAACTTTGTTTTAATGCTGTACAGAGACCCGTCTCCATACAGTATTAAAATGTATGGGCTCCGGCGAAGGAAATTCACCCTGCGATACTTCGGTGAATAACTTTTAAACTTGAAAACCATTTTAATACAGGAATACGAAGTCGGCTTTGAATACGAAGCCGACCTCGGATCCAAGTTTTGAAATTGATTTCAAGTTCTAAAATCAAAGTCTAAAGTTATTCGCCAAAGTCCCGTGAGACTTCAGTGATAACTAATTTCCCTCGCCGAAGCCCATACATTTGCATGCTGTGGGGAGACGGATCTCTGTACAGCATTCAAATGAAGTTTTTGAGCGAATCGACTTCGGATCTATGATCTGAAGCTTGATTTGCTCAACACTACCTCCATTCACCCACGGATGGCTTCTATCAAGCTTGTATAGGTCAGTATAACATTTTTCAAAGGATGTTGACAGCAGGTTTCTATATTCAAAAACACATACCACTAGGTCTATGTTGTTTTGTTTTTTTACATGGGAGGCCATTGGTGGCATATGCCACAGCTATTAGTTGCACCCTTCCGTAAGAGGCATAGGTCAGAAAATCCTTATGATGTATAACTCTGACAGAAGGTTCGTTAAAATAATACAATTTTACTGTAACTGCCAGGTGTTATTGCAGTGAGTACGGATCAAAGCCTTAAATGCGAAATATATACCTAAATTAGTTTTTCTACTATTGCCGACTTCTTCTTTTTTGGATCCCCCAGTTAAGATTTTCCACGTTGAAATCACACTTGTTGCCAAATAAGTAATCCACTTCTTGTCCTGGATGAAAATCTCTGTGGGAAAAAAGGGTAACTAAAATCACTGGTCTGATCATAGCAGGTGAGAGTAGTTAAAGCAGATAAACAAGCACACAGCCCAGAGATAAGGTGTTAAAAAAAAATTCCTTTTTTTTGTATCCACACACAGGCATTTTGACAATAAAGAAATAAATCATTATTAGCTTTTTTTAAAACACTAATTTCTGACTGAAAAATTGTGCCTTTCTTCCATTCCACTGTGTCATGTAACTCTATATTCATCCCCTGTGTTTTAGCGTTGGTTCTGTAGCAGTTTGAGGCCACCACCAACATGCGTGATCCACTTCCTAAGACCTTCCTTGGTCTTCTCTGGGTGCTGTGCTGCACCGTCCTGATTGCGTACAGTGTCAGGACGTAGTGTGCACACTATGACCTGATGCTGTGCGATCTCAGGTTACAGTGCAGCCAGGCGCCCGGAGAAGACCAGGGAGCAGTGAGTGCAGGAAGAACCACTGGATCTGCAAAGTGGTGGCACGATCCGGAGCAGGAGAGGTAAGTTCATTTATTTATGTGTGATGGGGTCTGATCTGAGGTCTAATGAGGTTTGATCTGAGGTCTAAAAATTAATAGGGGTCTGATCTGAGAGATAATAATGAAAGGGGGTCTGATCTGAGGTCTGATGAGGAAAAAGGATCTAATCTGAAGTCTGATGGGGGTCTGATTTATGGGTCTGATCTGATATCTAATGAGGAATGTGGTCTGATTTGGAGGTCTGATGTGGAGGTCAGATGAAGATTGGAGGTCTGATCTGAGGTCTGATGAAAAATGTTTTCTTATTTTCTTCCTTTAAATCCTAAATGCATCTTATGGTCTGGTGTGTCTTATGGAGCAGAAAATATGGTATACAGAAAATAATACCAGCAAAAAATATCATTATATTCAACCTTTCATTGACTTTGTGTTTAGGGATCATTATACAAAGGATATAAAATAATTAGGTATCTAAGTAACGGATACAGTTTGCAGCACAGACGGCAGTGGCATCCATTCGGATGTAACTGATGTATGGTTGTTGCATTAGTACTAGTAGTAGTTAGCAAGAAGCAGTTGTATTGTTTTAGGACAATTAACATGCCCGCTGCAATTTCAATAAATTAAAACCTTTTAGCCCCCACAGTATTATGGTAAACTTTCTATTAACACGATATTATTGTAAAAACCCTACCTGAACTCTGCCATAAGGTCAGCCCCTATATCATTTTTACAATAGCTTCATTAAGCTGGAAGCATCTCAATTTAGGCAAAGGTACCATCATTGAGGTCATTATATGCAGAGGGCTTCAGTTTAAAAAGTATTGAAAGAAGAGAGGTGTCTTATTTGTACCTACACACCTCCCGTAGCTTTCTGTCGCACTGTCTTTGAACTTACTTATCATGCGCTAACAGAAACTGGACTGCGTGGGGATAATACTATTTATTTGTCACATTCTGTAAAGGCTTTTAAAGTTCTGTGACCGAAATCTCCTGTGACCAAGCCAGCCTGTTGTTTGAAAGTGACAGCATGTTTTTTCCTTGACACAATATATACAGCATCAAATTGAAAAGCGACTGGATTGCAACAATTCCCTCTGTGCAGCTGTCAATGTGACAAACATATTAAATCTAAGACCTGTTTGCTGTACTTTACATAAATATAGATACATGCCGAACCTACTATTCCTGACAAAATAAGACTTTTAACCCCTTGTAACATCTGTGTGGCACCTCTCGGTCTACAGTACAGTTTACACATCAGGTGCTCACACTTTGCAAAAATAGATCCTGGTAAAATTCTGCAACTCAGAGTGGCAATGGAAGATCTAGGATTTAAAGGGGGTTTCCAGGACTTAAACATTAACCCCTTAGGGACACAGCCTTTTTACACCTTAGGACCAGGCCATTTTTTGCAAATCTGACAAGTGTCACTTTAAGTGATGATAACTTTAAAACGCTTTGACTTATCCAGGCCGTTCTGAGATTGTTTTTTCGTCACATATTGTACTTCATGACACTGGTAAAAAAAAAGTTAAAAAAAATATTTTTTTTTTGCATAAAAAAATGTCAAATTTACCAAAAATTGGGAAAAATTAGCCAATTTCTAAGTTTCAGTTTCTCTACTTCTGTAATACATAGTAATACCCCTAAAAATTGTGATGACTTTACATTCCCCATATGTCTACTTCATGTTTGAATTATTTTGGGAATGATATTTTATTTCTAGGGAATGTTACAAGGCTTAGAAGTTTAGAAGCAAATCTTGAAATTTTTCAGAAATTTACAAAAACCCAATTTTTAGGGACCACTACAGCTCTGAAGTCACTTTGCGAGGCTTACATAATAGAAACCACCCAAAAATGACCCCATTCTATAAACTACACCCCTCAAGGTATTCAAAACTGATTTTACAAACTTTGTTAACCCTTTAGGTGTTGCACAAGAGTTATTGGCAAATGAGGATGAAATTTGAGAATTCCATTTTTTTGCCTAATTTTCCATTTTAACCCATTTTTTCCACTAACAAAGCAAGTGTTAACAGCCAAACAAGACTGTATCTTTATTGCCCTGACTCTGCCGTTTACAGAAACACCCCATATGTGGCCGTAAACTACTGTACGGCCACACAGCGGGGCGTAGAGTGAAAGGTGCGCCGTTTGGTTTTTGGAAGGCATGTTTTGCTGGACTGGTTTTTTGACACCATGTCCCATTTGAAGCCCCCCTGATGCACCCCTAGAGTAGAAACTCCATAAAAGTTACCCCATCTAAGAAACTACACCCCTCAAGGTATACAAAACTGATTTTACAAACTTTGTTAACCCTTTAGGTGTTGCACAAGATTTAATGGAAAATAGAGATACAATTTCAAAATTTCACTTTTTTGACAGATTTTCCATTTTAATATTTTTTTTCCAGTTACAAAGCAAGGGTTAACAGCCAAACAAAACTCATTATTTATGGCCCTGATTCTGTAGTTTACAGAAACACCCCATATGTGGTCGTAAACCGCTGTACGGTCACACGGCAGGGCGCAGAAGGAAAGGAATGCCATACGGTTTTTGGAAGGCAGATTTTGCTGGACTGGTTTTTTTGACACCATGTCCCATTTGAAGCCCCCTTGATGCACCCCTAGAGTAGAAACTCCAAAAAAGTGACCCCATTTTAGAAACTACGGGATAGGGTGGCAGTTTTGTTGGTACAAGTTTAGGGTACATATGTTCGTTTTTTTTTGTTATTTACACCATTCATCTGACAGGTTAGATAATGTGGTAATTTTATAGAGCAGGTTGTCACGGACGCGGTGATACCCAATATGTATACAATTTTTTTTATTTATGGACGTTTTACACAATAATTTCATTTTTAAAACAAAAAAAATGTTTTAGTGTCTCCATAGTCTAAGAGCCATAGTTTTTTCAATTTTTGGGCGATTATCTTAAGTAGGGTCTCATTTTTTGTGGGATGAGATGACGGTTTGATTGGCACTATTTTGGGGTGCACATGACTTTTTGATTGCTTGCTATTACACTTTTTGTGACGGCAGATGACAAAAATGGCATTTTTTACACCGTTTTTATTTTTATTTTTTTACGGTGGTCATCTGAGGGGTTAGGTCATGTGATATTTTTATAGAGCCGGTCAATACGGACGCGGCGATACCTAATATGTATACTTTTATGTAAGTTTTACACAATGATTTCATTTTTGAAACAAAAGAAATCATGTTTTAGTGTTTCCAGAGTCTAAGAGCCATAACTTTTTCAGTTTTTGGGCGATTATCTTGGGTAGGGTATGATTTTTGCGGGATAAGATAACGGTTTGATTGTTACAATTTTGGCGTAGATGCGACTTTTTTGATCACTTTTATTACCTTTTTTGGGAAGTAAGGTGGGCAAAATTCCAATTTCATCATAGTTTTTAATTTTTTATTTTTATGGCGTTCACCGTTCGGGTAAAGTAACATTACCGTTTTATAGATCAGGTCGTTACGGACGCGGCGATACCAAACATGTGTAGGGAATTTTATTTTTTTCATTTTTAATCAGTGATAAATGTGTTTTTTTGATTTTTACTTTATTTTCACTTTTTTCACTTTTTTTTTTGACCCAGACCCACTTGGTTCTTGAAGATCCAGTGGGTCTGATGTCTGCATAATACAGTACAGTACAATATATATTGTACTGTACTGTATTTTACTTACACTTTGTCTGAACAGATCTATGCTTTCAGCACAGATCTGTTCAGAACCATGGACAGCAGGACGCCTGAGAAGGCGTCCTGTTGCCATGGGAACCTTCCCCGTCTGCTCAGTAGTGTTCAGAACTGCGCAGACGGGGAAGGGTAAGGACGGGGCTTGGGGGGCTGCCTGAAAGCTCTCTCCCTCTCCATTCGGGGGACTGCAAAGGCACAGCAGCCCCCCGATGGGAGAGGGAGGGAGCTCCCTGAGCTGTTAACCTTTTCCATACAGCGGTCCGTACGGACCGCTGTATGGAAAGGGTTAAACGGCTGACATCGCATCACCGATGTCAGCCGTTTATACCAGGGTGCCAGCAATGTGCTGGCACCCTGGTATACCCACTAGACGCCAACGATTACGCAATGGGAGGCGGGCGGGGGATCGCGATCCCGCCTACCGCACCGCCCGCCTACCGCACCGCCCGCACCCCTCCCCCTGCACCTCCCACCATTCTCAAATAACTCAGGGGTGCAGGGGGGAGGGATACTGGACAAAATTTTGAATCCTAAAGTTTCTGATCCCCGCGGTCAGGGACCGCGGGGATCATAAACTGCAGAAATCGCAGCAAACCGCAGGTCTGAATTGGGACCCCCCCGCCAATGATTTGAGCAGGCACCGGGTTCCGATCACTGCCAGCCGCACGGCAGTGATCGAAAATGCACAGGGCGTACATGTACGCCCTGTGTCCTTAAGTACCAGGGCACAAGGGCGTACCTGTACGCCCTGTGTCCTTAAGGGGTTAAAGGCTATGTAAACCTCGGGGGCAACATTTTTATTATTGCATTGTACTTATTTTGAGCTAAAAACACTTTTTTCAATTAGTCTTTATAAACAATATGGAATCTTTTTTTCTGTACAGAGCTGACATGCTCTACTAGCTGCCTGTGGATTTTCTGTCTTTTCCGGCACTTGTGGTGCTGGCGGGCTCCTTATCTCTGCTCTCTGACATTATAAACATTCATTAAAGCTCAATTCGCATCTTACTGATAAGAATTTGGCTTAAATAAGTGTTTATGACCTCTTAGTAGTTTACAGATAAGGGTTGTTAGATGAACGGCACAAAGCGAATGTGAAAGTACCAGTGACACAGCTAAAAAACTGTTAAATATTATTTTTAGCCAAAAATGAGTAAAATGCAATCATAAACAAAAACTGTCTCCAAAGGTGTACAGAGCCTTTAATGACCTATCCTATAGGAATCTAACTTTTGACATCCATCAGCTTTCTGAAGGGGCCACAGCAGTCAGATGAGTGCTGTGGCCTCTTTGTGGAACTTTGCATAGTGGCTGTGCTTGGCATTGCTGCTTAATCCCCTTCACGTGAATGAGATGCACAATTTCCATGTGACCGATAGACGTAACATCACAGGCTGGGGAAGAGGATGTAGCACTCTCCCAAGCACCACAGCCCATTCCAAGAGATGATCAGAGGATGCACTGGGTGTCAGACCTTAACCGATCAGGTAATGAAGACCTTTAAGACTCTCTACAGCTTTGTCCTTGAGCACTACTCCCAGGACTTAACCCTTTGTAGTTGGTTTCAGATGGTCATTATGCATTCATACTTTATTGTAAGTATTATGGCTCTTAGCAGTTTTAATAAACCACAGTTACAGCGCTATATTTATGCATGGAGACACTTGATTAGTTTTATAGAACCACAGGTAAGTCCGGGTGTTGTGGTCATATAATGGATGGAGAAATATGGCAAATTATACTCATTTGGACCTCTATCATGAAAGGTTGAACGTTGAGTCTGTCATCAGTTCTAACCATGCTAGACATCACTAGACAGAGGCTGGGGAGAGCAGGACAAGCATATTTTTGTGAAGCTTTTATCATTCAGGAGTACTGTGAATATGAAGTTTTATTCTGCTAGATTATGCTCTTGCAAGTGCCTTGGTGGTGACCTTTACTGTTAAGTTCTCTCTGCAATGAGCTGCTACACAGCCCTTCTCCTGTGCTCTGAGTGACAGCTGGTCTCCTGGTTGGATGCTCCAGCTGTCACTTAGAGCAGAGAAAGAGCAGTCTGAAGCAGCTCAATGCAGAGAACACTTCCCTGCGAAGCTCTACCTACAGTGTATTTAAAAAGCAGAATCTGGCAGAATAAAACTTCATATACTTATCGTGGCATACGTTAATGCTAATAAATAAACAAGACAGTTGAAAGGGGTTAGATATAATATTTAGTGGTGTAAATATAGGCCACAATGCTGTCAAGGACGTTCCCGCGACAGGTGGCAAGAGATCGTTGAGACTGGCAACACATGGTTTGATCTGACATGTTTTCCGTTTGGATCGAATGACGTCTGTGTTGTTTCTGGTGCTTGCCACAACTTCTTTCCCCAGGTGTTGCTATTTGGGTCATTTAACCTTCTCTATTTATTGTTGTTTCTCCCACTATGCTATGCGGTTTATAGCTTCTGTTGGCGTTGTGGATAGCTGGTGTGTGGATCTCGGCTGAGTTCCTGGTGCTGCCATAGCCACTTGAAGTTAAGTGTTTTCTTTCCCTTTTGTAATTTGTTTGGGTTATTTTGTGTGTTGCATTTCCCTGTCATTTGTATTAAGGCCTGAGGGAGACTCCTGTTCGTCCTTCCTTTTGGAGGAACAGGTTGTCTCAGTCCTGACATTAGTACCAGAGTCCTATAGGGTGAGTTAGGACACAAGGTGTTTTGGAGTATGAACTCACCTACCTCTGGGGTCTGTTCATACTGGTAGTTAGTCAGTACTTTGATTAGGGTTTTACTAGGAGGTAATCTCTTTTTCCTAGTTTCCTTATTCCCTTACCCCTTTCCCTCCTATGTTCGGTGTGGTGTTTCCCTCCCTACCCGAACGTGACAAATGCTTACCATGTTACTTCATTAAATCTTTATAAAATCTTACTATCGATATTAACGCTTACCATTCCATTTCTAATAGTTAAAATTAACCATCAATTATGTCCACTCAAATTATTGAGCGACTTACTCAATTGATAAGCATTGTGACAGACATGAAAACAACAGAAAGGGCGAGAGGGCAGGAATTTCCGCTGATAAGTACGTGAATGTGCATTAAACATCTTGTCTTTTATAGGTTCCTACTGATGTCTGTTAGGCTGCCTTCCAATCCAGATCCAAGTTTCTTCAGCCTCATGTCAGACCAGAAGATGCCAGCAGGACCATTGACACCTATTACCAGGTAAGATTATTATGTGTATATTATACAATGATAGGAACTATGCCACCATGTGTTCCCTTTAAGGCATTTTACCATGAATTGGGCCTCCTTATTACTCCTCATGAGAAAAGCTCCACAAAAGGTATGTTTGTATTGCTCTCCCAAGCCCCTACCTCACGCTATTAGCAGGTTAGTAGAGATGAGCGAACTTCTGTTTTAAGTTCGGCGTCTAAAGTCCGGGTTTGGATTAGCGGAGAATCCCGATCTGGAACCGGATATGGATTCCGACTTCCGTTGTGGTCCGTGGTAGCGGAATCAATAATGGCCGATTATTGATTCCGCTACCACGGACCACAACGGAAGTCGGAATCCATATCCGGTTCCAGATCGGGATTCTCCGCTAATCCAAACCCGGACTTTAGACGCCGAACTTAAAACAGAAGTTCGCTCATCTCTACAGGTTAGCACAGTCAAAAGTTCTGACAGACTCCCATTAAGACTAGAATTAACTGTAGAGGGTCTCGCCTCTAACTCTGACATGTTTAAACCCTATTTTATGTATACAAATGCTTATGACAGACATATGGCCTAATATGATGTGAAATAACTCCTTAATATACTCCTGGTTTTGGCCCAAACACCAATGTATAAGGCAGTGATGGCTAACCTCCGGCACTCCAGCTGTGGTGAAACTATGACTCCCAGCATGCTCCATTCATTTCTATGGAGTTCTGAGAACAGCCAAGCAAGTGTACATCTTGGGAGTTGTAGTTTTACAACAGCTGGAGTGCTGGAGGTTAGCCATCACAGGTATAAGGACTGCATGAAGCTGCACTGTGTGAACTAGAACTACAAGGCTATTATACTCTGAGTTTGCAAAAATTCCAGACTAACAATCTGACATTGAGTTTTAGGTTTAGAATTGATCTTTTTAAAACACAGTCTTCACACGGAGTTCAGACAATATCACGGATGGATTCAGAGTTCTTCAGCAGATACAGGTTGACCTCGCAGCTCATTTATTTCAGGTTTCATAGTAACTACTGTAGTGGACAAGCAGATACACGGATCCACAGTCTAGACAATATACTGCGGACCTGAAGATGTATATTTTTATACCTCTTGCACATTTGACAATCGTTATAAGTTCTATGATCATTGTCTACTAAAAATTAATGAAAAAGTCAAAGAAATTCTCCCTTGCAAACCTAGCCCCTATCACCTCACATTCAGGTTACCCATTCTTTTCACATCTGTTTTTCATCAGAAGAGTGTCCTGACGAATATCACTAACACATACACTCCAAACCAAAGACCTAAAATAATAAAGCTAAAAATAATGACATCCCCTCCCCCCCTAACCTCGGATAACGCAAACTGAAAGATTAATCTAGTTTTACAATTACATGGGATTTTTTTATTTTTATTTTTATTTTTTCAATATAAAATTAGAAGTATGTGGCTGAAGGGAAAAAAAAAAATCTTTTTATTACAAAATGAAATTGATCGGTATATACTGGGCGGCCGAGAAGAGTAATGTAAAATGTAGTGCCTCTTATGCAGGGGCAAATTTGGCATTTCTGGGAACCCAAGCAAAGTTGAGCGTGGCGGCCCGCATCACACTGGTAATCTCCGCCCTGTAGCCCTTCTAAGCTCTGCTCCAGCACACTGCTAATATATAGACCACTTCTGTGTCCCCAATGTGACCATTACACAGTATTATACCCCCTTATGTGTCTCCAACACAGTATCATGCCCCCTTATATGCCCACAACATGGTGCCCCTTTATGTGCCCTTCAACACAATAGGGTGCCCCTTCAGTCTCCAAAGGAGCAAATTTCTCACTGCAGATCTGCTTCAGCCTGTCTGGTGGCTAGGCTCAGCAGGCACATTGATGTCACTTCATCACACTGGCCAGCACCACACTACTGGCACGCAACTGTATCTGTGCCCTGAGGACATGGAAGCAGCTGAGGTGGTGCAATTGCCAGGGTAACCCTGCTGCCATGGGGCAGCAAATGAAACCCCAGATCCTTGGTGTTCCACACAAATTGGTGGTGTGCGTACTAACCAAAACCGCCACTGTTCTTAAAGAAGGAGACTGCAACTAACTATTCTCACAGACAGCTCCACAACGTATGTAATTATTGTAATGTGGCATGCCAGTTTTCCATCATAAGAAAATATTGATTGCATAGAAACATGTGAGGCTTGTGGGACTCACAAACTATTTAAAGGGCTGTATACAGAATCAAATAAAAACAAACCAAAAAAAAAAAACCACAATAATTACCTGCCCTGAAATGCATCACACAAATAGAGAATTCTGTTCTGGGGACTCTGACAGTCCCAGGGGTTACTCTCCATCAAGAAGCAGCTCAGAGTGGCTGTAAATGTATCTGAACTTATTGGAAGTGCTACACAGCCGACCAAGTTAGGCCACTTTCATATCTGCATTTTCCTTTCAGTTTTTTAGATCCGGCAGAGGAAAACACTTTAGTTTTGTCCCCATTCACTGTCAATGGGGATAAAACTGAACAAACCGGTTTACTGCATTCTGTGACCGAACACAGAAGCAAAACTGAAGCCGGATTCGGCACTTAAAACAATGTAAGTCAATGGTGCCGGATTCAGTTTTTGCGGGCAGAAAAAAAAACGGATCTGGCGCCCATTTCCTTACAATGGTGTTAGTTCTGGATCCCGTTCGTCTTTCGATTTAATACCACATCTAAACGGAACTAATGCAGCCGATTGTATTAAATCGAACTGAAATGTTTTCCTCCGGTTTTGAGATCCTCTGCCGGATCTCGAAACCTGAAAGG